>NC_064292.1:3758077-4015404 GCF_019186545.1 Solanum stenotomum
CCCCCCCCCCCCCCCCCCCGGGCGGCGTTGGTTTAGTAATAAGAATACGTCATTGATATATGAGTTAAACATATATAATTATTTAATCATTATCACATAAGCAAAATCCTGATATTTAATAAGTATAAAGTTGCATATAAACATATTCACTATCTAAATAGAGCTTTTAATATAAATCTACGAACTGTATCGAGCCGTGGATCTTCAAAGATTAAGAAATTGACATCTATATTCACTCACAAGTAGTATATATTTCATTTCATACCATCTCACTCTATTTACAATGACCCCTCAACCTTTGGTCTAATAACAAAAATACACCGTTGATGTATGAGGTAGGTGCACATCATAGGTTCGAACTTTGCCATATAATCAAAAACATGATATTCTTTATGAGCGCAAAATGGTATATATATAAAGGAGACATATTCATTATTCATCCATCGAGCTTCAAACTGTTTGAAGTTTTACTAATTCTCAAAGATTACGATTTTGACCTTATTCACTCAACATTAACCACAAGGTGTGCTTCTCCAATATTGCCACTTGGGATTCTACTCTTGCTCCCCAATCTCTTTGGTTTTGATGACAAAATCTTGAATTTCATAAGTGTAGCAAGTTGATTCACAGAGTCCACAATTTCTACTAAATTTGACACTATGTCTAGCATAAGTGAAGCAATTCTTGTTGATGGAAGTAGTTTTTGCAACTCTTTTTCTTCAATTAAACTACCATTTCTAATTATGGATCTTAGTTTTTCAGATGATGTTTTTGCCTTTAGAATATGTGAATCAATTGTTGGATAAAGGGTCATTGTCTTCATTGACATTGCTATTTCCTTCAATGCACTACCACACTCTATGCTCATTTTTGTGCATGGTTCTTGAATTATTTTCCTTCCCTCGTGTCTGAAAAAAAATAATTAAACATAAATTAATTGACACACTGATATCACATAAGCTGGTGTATGAAACATTCCACGTTCATGTTATCATGTAGGATTTGAAAAAAGGGTCACCATCTGAAAGGTTGTGATCTAGATAACATACCTGACACAAGCATCAGTGGTTGATTTTGGTGGTATGGTGGAGCTAGAGATTTAACAATTTATATATAAGCAAAAAAATAATAATTAATTTTTCCTATCTAGCTACATAGTGTTATTGTTCAATAAACGGGGTTCAATTGCCCCTCCTTGCACCTCTGAAAATTTTACTGTTGTTCCAATACTTCCTTTCACACAACATTCTGGTTATGTGAAGTACATTGATAGTGTATATAAGAAGAGGATCCTTGGATCAACAATTAAATTGTCTTTATGCGACTTATGTCGATCACTAATGCTTGTGTTAGGATAGGGTGCCTCCACATTACACCCGGCCCCTTAAGGTGAGACCCTCCCATAATTTTGAATAAACGTGAAATATTTCGTGTATCAAACTGTTTTTCTTTTACATGAATGTATTGGTTTAGTATAATTACCATATTGCAAGAGGTAAGATCTGAATTTAAAGCATTGATTTTAATGGCACATTCACGAACAAGATCTCCAACTTTCAAGTATTGTCCCCATGGATGTCTATATCTGAATTTTCCATGATGTGGCTCCCATTTTGCAAAATTGACCTATTAGGGGCAAAATTGTAATTGTCATTAGAACTCTATATATATTGAATTAATTGTACTTTTATTTAATTAAATTTTATTTTTAACTTATCAAAATTTTGACCAAATAAGCTAATTAAATATAATTTGTTTTTGACTAACCAGATTTTCTTCACTAGCTTTTGAGTAGATAACACATTTGTATTCCTCAAGAGATATTCTCTCTAGTTCTTCTTCAGACTTGACATCTATTTTCTTGAAGTATTGAGTTCCATATCCTACAAATTAATACAACCAAATTTAATAAACAAAATATTTAGTATAATTTTATAAGCTCAGAATAATGTCATTATATCAAATCATATAATATATAGTATTAGTTATGTTACATTGACTCATACACTAACATTGGTAGCTATTGGTACACATAACATTGATTTGTTCAACTTCTAACAATTTTTTAATACACTCTAAATGATTATTATATTAAATAAAATAAACTTTAGTCATGTCATTTTGATTTGACAAGCGGACAACATTTTGGTGATACCTAGAATGTCACACATCGATTGAATAAAATAAGTTGTTGTCTTATAATATGATGGTTGATCATTTTCATGAGCTAATTTTGAAAGTGAGTTAGATCTGAAATCCACCTTTTTAGATTATGTATTTAGTGTTGAACTCATTTATTCATATTATTGGTTTATGTTGAACTCGTTGTTATACTATATATGTTTCTAGATACTCAGGATGTTAAATATGTCATGCCAATTTAGGAAATAGACATTTATTATTACTCTTTTGGTGTTAGTTCTACTAGTCAGGAATTTTCAATCTTATGATTTTAAACTAACAATATATTTAATGAATATGTTACGTAAAATATTGAAATTATTAGAAAATTATCAAATACAAAAGGAATTTTTTTTAAAACGAACTAAAAAGAAAGATGACACACCTTCCAAGGAAATTCCAAGATCTTCAATATTTGTGGCAATTAAATTGTGAAGATCTCCACCAGCCCATACCGGATATATAACCACATTAAACATGATCGCCGCCGCGCCCCCGATAAGGATCGTAGTTACTCGAGTAATCGCCTTATCAAGCACCACAGGGTCCCGATATCCCGAGACGGAGATCATAGAGAATGTCAAAATAAAAATGAGAATGCCATAGTCATATCTCGCTTTCAATTTTGGTACGAATCTCAAAAATGTCGCTATCGTAGCTGTTTTAACCCATCACCAAAATTAATCACATGAAAGTACTTGTTAGGCATTTATACTTATACAAATATATATAAAATTAAAGTTATATATAACGTCAGTATTAAAACGTCGATTTACCTACTGAAAAAACAGATAAACCAAGTATTATTGGTTGCAATTTGTCTGATCCTGTAAAGGTAGCAAGTCTATGAGCTGCAACACCTAATGAACCAGCTAAAAATGTTGCAAGTCCTCTATTAACTCCTTTCCCAAGTGTTGCTCCTAAAATAATAATTAAAATAAAATCAAATAAATTTAGACAAAAGTTTGAGTGATTAATTCATAACCTCTTTAGACAAAAGAAAATATTTATGATGACAAAAATTTTCCACAAAAAGTTCGAATGTGAATTCAAGTCACCAAGAAAGCAAAGATGGAAGATCGTGGGAAAGGGGTTAAAAAAGAGACTCTATACCATTAAAACACTATAGAAATTAGTGATAGACAAATTATGTAACTAAATAACAAAATTCGTTGTTAATCATATTTAGTAACAGACTAGAGATGGATTATAAAAAAGTTATGTTTAACTATATAAGCAACATAGCGAGAATTAACGATGAAGTTTATAGCTAATTTCAATCTATTTTATTGTGTATAACCAATTAACATGAAGGAACACTACAACCCTTCAAATCATCTTTCATTTATTATATATTACAAAATATTTGATGATCATACGTGAAATTAATTAACTCTTGTATACGATTTAAATAATAAAAACTTACCAACAGAAAATTCGAAGACGACAACTACAGTCAAAACAGCCCACATTGAAGAAACACCAAATCCTTCATAATCAAACAATGGTTCAAAGTAGTAAAACAATGAAACCAATGCAATTGCTAATCCAACTTTTATTGAATGAATTAATTTTCTTGGATCTTCTTTAGCTATTTTCTTCACATTACTCCCAAATGAACACATTTTATTAGAAGCTTCTGGAAATTTCTTTAAAATCCCAACATTTTCTTGATTTTTCATTGCCATTTCTTGAAATTCTCAAAAAAAAAAGTTTGTTTTTTTTCTTGTTTTGTTTTTGCTCTTCTATAGTGAAGTTGGTTTTATTTTTGATATATATAGAGGAAAATTAAGGAGGACAAAATTGGAACTTAATTTTTAATTTCTATCACTATCAATCAAGCTATTTATTAATGTGTACAACAAAAAATCACCTGTAAATAGATTGACACGTTTTCACATGAGGCCAACTTAATGGTGACAGCTTTGTAATTTTGTATTTATTAAACCATTATTGTTATGACTAATTATTGTGTCTAATCTATAATAAAATTATGTTGGATCTTTCTTGAAGTCATAATGTTGAATCTCGTGTTCGATTAATTTAGATTTGCGTTATATATATGTTTAGAATTTTTTCACATGTTATTTCTCTGTAGGATAGTTGTTTAGTACATGACCCTTTTTTATTTGTTTCTTCTGAATCTCATGAACATGAACTAAATATTCTTTTGAGTAAACTAGAAGTTTTATGAGAAAATGTTTCGATTATGTTCTAAACTCTAAAGCTAGTAAGTTATTGTAAATATTAGATGACATTATTTGTCTGATATTTTATCTATAAAATTGAGAAATATAAATATAATTAATTAGATTTGTATCTGACGACTAACGTTATCATGATGTAATTTCACAAGAATTGTATTTATACTTCTAAAATTAGTGACAAAATCTATATGATAATTGATAACGGATAGCCTAAAAGGGGTCATTTGCATAAATTAACCATTTGTTACATGAGTTTTTTTCCTTTTATTTTAGCTACTCAAATTCAAAATATCTAATTAATAATAAAAAGAGTCATATTTATTCTAACACATTCATTTATCGTATTATTATTATTATTATTTGTTTGTTGGTGAGTTGCAATTAAGTCAAAAAAATTAAGTTGTAGTGTACTTGGATTCTTTGAACTGTTTACAACTGTGTCTAGGTTATTTGACTAGGAAGTTGCTTGTTGTTACACGATTCTTTTTTTTTAAAAAAAATAAAATAATAATATATATATATTAATAATTAAGAATCAAAAGAAGATTCCAATAGCAAAGTCTTTTTTTTTTCTTTTTATTTCCCATCATTCGAAGTCTGCATTGGAGCCCCGATTAAATTTGAATTTCATATCACAGGGCTAATTCAGGGGTGATACTCCCAACAAAATTTTCTCCAACCCGAGACCACTAATTAAGGATGAAATAGTCTCATGCATCACAACCCATTAATAAAGTGTCTCTTTTTCATTTTTTTTTACTACTCAATAATGGTGTATGTTTGATGGGAACTTTTTTTTTCTTTTTTATATTTAGTGGCTGCAAGTGGGGAATAATTATATTATATTCATAATAATACAAAGTTTTAGGTACTTTTTAGGCACCCTTGCTTTATTGTCAAAATGGTAATCTCACCTATCCATTTACATGGATTTGAGGATCTAAGGGTATATCACTAGAATTAATAGAATTTTGAAAAAAGAAAATCTCGTTTACAATTTGAATAGAAGAATAACACAATTCGAAAAAAGAAGTTGTTAAAATGTTTAGGACTAGGCCAAGAGGGTCTTGGAACACTTTATTTTTCTTCTTATCGAAGTTATTTCACAAAAAAATAAAATTGCTAGCATAAGGAAGAAGGGAATTGTATATTACATTCCGGAATGGATGAATTGTTGTTGAAAAGGAATTATAGAATTTTAATTAGTAAATGAAATAAATTTTTTCACGATCAATGTCTCTGGTTCAGTTCATGATGACTTAGTCTGTGACAAAGTCAAGATTTTCAGTAAGAGATTAAAAATATAAAATAGTACAAAAAAAACCCAAAAAGAATTCAATATTTGTATAATGTTTATTTGGTTGAGGTATTTTAATGAATCTTTACACAAACAGACACTTGGATTTATTATTTACTACTACTACCTTTTTTCTTATCCCGATACATATAGATTATTCACAAATTGTACACATTTGGGTTTAGTGCTACAACTCATAACTCAATATACATAAATTATACATTGATGATATACAATTATATGTGTTACATACGTATATTATACTGTCACTAGCTATTTTTAGTTTAATTTGATAACTATTTAAATTATTTTTTCTTTTAAAAATGGTTTAATGTACTTAATTATGCCTCGATGAACAAAGTATACTATATACTCTCTTCGTTCCTACGTATTCTGGAGCTCGTCACACAAAATTTACCTCGTGTAGTTTATGAATTGTTATACTGAAACGAGACGTTAATTTCTCTTTCAACAACAAAAAAAAAACATAAAAAATAAATGTTTTTTGTTAATATACATCTTGTTCTATGTAATAAAGAACAAATTGTTCTCTCCTTCTCCATGGGAAATAAATATAAGATTTATTAGTATTATATTATTGTTATTATTATAAAATATTGATGATTATGTACAACTACAAAACTCATCGTCATATAAATTGATTGATTGATTAATTAATGACATATTAATAAGTAAAAAGTAAAATATGATAAGGAGAATTAATTATAAACTAAAGATAGCTTATCTAAAGTGATGTCACTTCATAGCAATTGTTGCAAGTTGAAAGTGATAATGTGTGAGTTAGACAACTTAGACAAATAATTCTCCACCTTTATTTTGAGTTCGAGTTATGAAATTAATTTTTTTTTAGGTAAAGAACATAAAATTTTTCAATAGAAGGTATAAGAGAATAAATAGTAATAAGAATCAATTATATTTGTTATAACCACATGAACCATTGGCGATTAAAATCCAAAATTTTAATTGTAACTCTTTTATAATATGTATATGAATTAATCGCAATAATAAATTATGAATATTGATTTAAAAAGTTGGGAAACTCAAAGTTGATGACAATATAGTTGACACCTTTGTCTTATTATTGTTATATATTAAATTTTTGGCAGTCTTCAAAAGTAATTGGACTCTTTATATCGACTAACTATATTTGTCTTATTCTTTTAAACAATTTTAGTAATACTTCTTTTCATTTCTGTTGTTGAACAATTTTGATTATGTATCGTTTCACTGATAAAAGTTTGGTAGAGATTTGACTTTTCAAATATAAAAAATAACATTATTAAAAAGCGTTTTCACTTTAAATAGATTTTTTCTTAACATAAACTCTAATTAATTGAACTTAAGTACGAAAAATGAACATTGAATGAGAAATTAAAAAAAAAATTATTGTGTTACTTGCATTTCACCGTTCTTAAATGTATTTTTTGCTCTTCTTTATTTATAATAAATTTATAAAATAATGATCCGACATAATGTGTGCCTAATGCAATAACATTGAGGACTCACCTTGTTTGGATGGTTGTTACCCTTAAATTGTTAGTTTAAGTATAATATTTTTGATTGTTACTTAAATTTTATTGTATCGTATTATTTAAATTCATCGTTAGGTAATGGTGAAAAGATCCATTTTATATAACGATTGATTTGGTGTGATCGCGTCGTTACCTTAATATTTTCTTCTCATTTTGTCTTTATTTATTATTTAATAAAATCATATGTCATCTATTATTCTACCTTTTCATAGTAACTCTAGTTCATACCTACTTTTCTTGTAGGTTTATCATTTAAATTATGAATGTGTGAGTGACATTATGTAACAGTTGAGAATAATATAATCTATCCAAGTATTGTATTCATTAAAACAAGATAGTACGATACAATAGAACACAATAGGATACATTATGAAACAATTGTGTTAGAAATCCCGATCATATGTTTTGAAATTGTGCGTGTTTAAAAATGAAAATTTTAAGTTGTACACTATTTTTGAGGGTCGGATATCGCTATTTTTGAAATAATAAATCACGAAATAGAAATTCAAGATTATCTCGATTTTTTTTGATAAATGACTATGGGCCTTGTTGAGTAATTGGAAGTCCAATAACATCAACATGGACTCAAAGGCTTATTGTTTGTATATCTTCTTTCTTCCACAAATTTGCAGTGTAAAAGAGCTCCATTTCCATGGCGGCAGATACTGTAACGAACCTTGAACCGATTCATACCTTCTTCAACAACCTCGAAGCTCGACAGACCTTACTCACCACCATAACTGACCTCAACAAAGCCCTAACCACCCATTTCACCAACATAAACAATACTCTCTGTCAAAAATCGGAAACCCTCGATACTCATGTCAAAATTTTCAAGGATAAGACGGAAGATGCATTACTGAAGATCCAGAATCGAGAGAATGCCTTACCCGATCGGGAATCGAGCATGGGTGCTCGAATTGTGAAGATGAAGGATGCTGCTATCTCTGAGATTGAGAGTTTGGGGGATTTAAGCGAGAAAAGCTTGGCTGAAGTGTTGAGGAGTTACTGTAAGAGAATGGATGCTAGCGGCCTTGTTGGATTTATTCAGACTAAGAGGAAGGAGCCTACGGGTTTGAGGATGGAGATTGCTGCTGCACTTGAAAGTTCTGTGGATCCAATGAGGTTTGATTCTTTTAGATTACTCTATGATGCATTTTGCTTAACACTCTATTTGGATGGTTGTTATGTATCGTTTCATAATGTATTGTATTGTTTCAATGAATACAACGTTTAGATAGATTGTATTGTTACATAATGTGCACAGCAACTATTTGAACAATCAACCTATAAGATGCATTCAGACTAATATTCTTTAAATCAGAGATCAATAAACAGTTGGTAAGTAATAGGAGATATTTTCAGCACTCTATAGTGCCCAAGTTGTTTTTTTAGAGTGAAACCATTTCATACTAGAATCTAACAGTGACTCTTGCTTCAGATAAGCTAGGCAGTGAAATGGCATTTAAAGAACTAAAGGGATCACTCACTTCATTACATAATGGTAACATGTCTCATAAATCATGAACCAAAAAGATTGTAACTTATAACTTCCAAGGTGCTTGACATAAATTTTAAGTCCATCCTACCGTATTCCAAGACATAAAGCAGAAGCTTATCTTCATGTCAGCACATTTACATAAGCTTCTCCACTCCATCTAAGGTATCAGGGAAAAACTGATGCATATGTACCAAATAGAATTGTCAAATGATCACTTTAAGGTTATTCTCTATTGTTTCGACATTAATCCTAGGGACTTAATTGACCCTATAATCAGGGTTGGGTTGTCTTTAAATTTTTGCACCGACATACATATGGACTATGCTGAAAGATTGCACCGACTACTTATATGATGAATTAGCATCTGCGTTCACACACTTATTTTTGTTACTAGTAGTTACCTTTTTGTGATATGGTAAAAAAAGTGGCACTAGGACAAAGGCAATAGTTAATAGCAATTCAATTAAATATCAAGAAATGAATTATGGCTGTGAATAAAAATCAATAGACTGTGAAAGGAGTTCTATGATATAAAGAGTAATAGTTTGTCGTACACTCCATTGTTAAAAAAAAAAAAGTTTGTTGTAGACTCTCTAGATATGGGTGTGCCTCAAGAAGGAGCTCCAGACACTAAAAGATGGAAATATTCCAATTCACAGTTCTAAAATTATGTTGCATCTTCAACACAAACATGCAAGGCAACACAATATTTCCTAATGAGCCAATGAATGTGTTGAACATAAAAGGATGAGCTAAACAACAGTGATCTGGATTAATAGCTTTTGGTTGCTCAACTCTCAGTTGTTGGAATAGTCTATGGAAGTTATCCATTTGTCTTTTTGTCTTATAGAAGTCTTTAGGAACTTTCTCTTTTTCCTTTGACTTAAAATATTTATTTTCTTGGAGAAGTAATTAAAACCAAACACTTAGAAGATTTTCTCCCTACTGTAGCACTTCCTTGGCTTTCACAGTTATGCATCTTTATAGGGTTTCTATGTTTGTTTTTTGTTCTTTTTTGGGGGTTTGGATGACGGGGAAGGAGACAGGTTTGGTCAGAATCAGAGTTATCACTGCATATGTCAAAATAAAGTAGAGACTTTGAAGCTCATATTGTATGTTAGGTGTTTTTGGTCATCTTATTATTATCATTCTTTTTGCTGGGTCCTTCAGGTTGATCTTGGATGCAGCAGAGGAGTTTGTGGGGAGGAAGGTAGAGAAGAAGGCGATACTGGCAGATAGGAGGTGGGCTTGTGATATGTTAATTCAGTCAGTTGTGCCAGCTGCGGAAGGGGGTTATGGTGCAGGGAGGAGTTTGAAGGAGAGGGCAGCAAGGGTGTTGGAGAAATGGAAGGGAGTTTTGGGCGGTGGGGACAGAAGCAGTGGAGTTTGCGCTGCTGAAGCAACAATGTTTTTGCAGTTGGTTATCGCATTTGCGCTAAAAGAGAGGTTTGAGGAGGAGTTCCTTAGGAAGCTGGTGCTGGAGTTTGCTAACAGGAAAGATATGCCAAAGCTTGCCGTTGCCTTTGGATTTGGTAACAAAATAGGAGGTAGGTTCTTTAATGAACTACTTAAGTTGCTATTATCTGTGGAATTAATGTCATAGAAAACTTTGATTTCCAATATCCTCCATATAGGCATTACAAAATTTGAATATAGTTGGCTAGAGAAACTTAAACTGGATTGATGCAGTAAGATATAGTATTTGGTTTAAGATACTTCTCTTACTTTGCTCTGGAAAATATTCAAATTGGGAAAGGACCTGTTTAGTGTTTTGCTAGCAACTGGAATATATAATGCAGAATTTTTACCCTATATTTTTTTAGGTTTTTTACTTTTTGGTGTAGTTCTTGTATTTGGGTTTTTTTGTGTCCAAATATAAATCAAATTACTATTTTATAAAAAAATATATATGAACTGCCTGACACTTGGAGTTCCCTCTCTTTGATCAGATATTATTGAAGAGCTGTTGAAGAGCGGCAAAGAGGTTGAAGCAGTTTATTTTGCTACAGAGTCTGGATTATCAGAGAGATACCCTCCACTCTCACTTCTTAAGTTATCTCTCAGGAACTGCCGAAGAAATGCTAATAACATATCAAAGAAGGGAAAATTTAGTTCAGCTGCAGTGGTGCGTATATTTCTCTATCCAGCCCCTCTTTTCTCCTTCACTGTGGTTGCCTGTCTGTTTTCCTTCTTTTTAATTTCATTTTTTGCCCAGATGCCAAAGTGATATTCAAGTATATTATTATGTTTCGTAGATCACAGAGGAGTGAATCCCCTGGATCCAAGGAATGGAGAAAGAATTCTCTGTTCATTTCCTTTCTCTGTATCTTTTATTCCTTCTCAGTTTTAAGCGAAGTCAGTTGCTGGAAGATTGCAGATTAATTTGATGACTTATAGAATGGCGGGGGGAGGGGACGAAACACTAGGGGAGACAAAAACATTCATTGGCAACGCCTACTTTTTTTCTTCTTCTTTTTTTAAATTCGGGGACTGGGCTGGTACTGTGATTGGACTGGTCCAGGAAACATGGCCCAAATGATGACCTGTTCCATCCCCTAAACCCGTCAAAACCTATCAAACCGGTACTGGGCCAGTCCGGGACATCTCGGCGCAGTGGACACCTGCCTATGTTATTTTAAAGCGAAGTTTGGGGAAAGACAGTCATCGATGACAGACTATCATTTCCATAAAAAAAGTATATTTTGTCGGTAAATTGCAAAAGGAGGAGGGTACGCTCCGTAAGACTTTAAGTACCACCTCAAAATTGTCCAAGCACCTCTGCTGTAAATCCTTTGTGAGATACTCAGTTATTCCTGTGTCTACTTTATGAATCTGTTCTATTGTTCTTTTTGTCTTCCCTCGTTTTTTATATATTTGTTTGTCAGTATTCGATAAGAGTGACTTATATCTCAGGACAAAGCTAACAGCATAGAGTTGGAAGCTACTAAGGCTTTAATAAAATGTGTGGAAGATCACAAGCTTGAACAAGAATTTACTTTAGAAGGACTTAAACAACGGGTAACTGAGTTGGAGCAGGCCAAAGCAAAAAAGAAAATGGGCACAACTCCTGAGAACAAGCCTTCAAAAAAGCGGGGTCGTGGAGGTGGCACTGGCAGGTCCAGTGGCCCGTCCACCTCTCGGCCTGTTAAATCTGGAAGATCGTCAAATGCCACAGCTTTCCGCTCCAGGAATCCTCCTCAATCACATCAGGCTCCACCAATTAGGTATACAGGGGCACATAGCTACACCAGCCAGAGTGTATATGAGGCACCTAGCACGGTCTCATATGCTCCAGCTTATAGCGGTACTCACACTCAAAGTCCGGCTATACTTGCTCCACAATATGGATATGCACTTCAAGAAGCTGGAGTTAGTGGAGTGCGGAGTTATCATGGATCATATGGAGGGGAGGCTGGTTATAGTGCATATGATTATGCTCTCACTCCTGCGGCGCCTGCATACCCACCTTCATACCCCCCACAGTAGTACCAACTACTCAAAAAGAATCCAGATGACATTTGTAGCTGCACCTTCTGTTTTATACATAGAAGGTATAATTTTAACATGTGCGTCCACAGTTTTTGACTTTCTTAAGGCTATGCTTTGCTTAATTATCTTTTGCATCACACTTTTTGTTCTGCATCTTTACTAGTAAAGCTATAAAGATTGTTCCTCTTGCTATCCATCGCTCCTTTTGTTGTGTATTTGGACGTTGGGGTACTACATTATTAACTTCATTTTGCAGAAGTAGGTTTATGTCAGATTCCTTGTTCATTTGTGTACTCAGTTTACTTCTCTGATGTCATGAGCAAAAAGACATTTGTTTTATACTATGTAGTTATGATTACTTCTGTTTATTTGTTTGTGTTAGATTATGATGCTTCACTATCTGGTTGGTAAAATTCATTTGTTTTTGACTGACTCATCCCGTTGAAGCAAGAGTGAGCGCGAGAACGTTGGAGCGTCTACATGTTATTATAATTTTCTTTTCTGTATATAGTTTGTTACTGCAATTCTTTATGAAGTAAATTGTCCCTGCAGATGCAAGTTCTGAAAGTTTTGCGGTGCAGAAGGAAGTGTTATAGAAGGATATTGATTCACCTCTTCTGTAGCATGTTTTAAGGTGTACCTTTAATGCTAAAACTATGTATAGTTTATTGAGGAATGTAGTGATTCATTTTAACTTAAAAGTCTGTAAAACCATCTTTGTTATTCCACATTGTGAAGAAAATGAAACTTTTCAGTTTGCAATGTCTCAAATATAATTTACAAGTGGTTTTATAAAGATTTGAGTGTTGAATGTTCAAATTATTTTGTCTATGATCAATTGTGAAATTGCAGTAGTAGTAGTACAATTTATAAAGCTTAATAATTTTTAAGTTCAATTATTTCTTTGTAGCATGGAATATGCCATCACGTAGGATTCACAAATTAAACAGTTCAATTTGCTGTAACATCATGGTATCATCTTACATTTTGGCTACATTTCCATAATCATGGCCAAGATTACTAGATACAGTCCCATGGCCCATAAGACCGAAACTCGGACAACATATGTAATTATTGAAACTATCGCTGCTCAACCATGGTCTGTATTCAGCCATGGCCATCAGTTCCTTGAAGAACAAAATATAACATTAACAAAGACAAAAGACAGCAGATTTCAGTGCTTGATAGCAATTGAATTCAATTTCTCAATAAAAAGGAAAATTGTCATCACAGTTCAATTGTCTTTCTCAAAATTAACCCCAAATGACAAAATATGAGGCAGGAGCAATCAAAATGTATAGTGGATACAGATAAGACCATAATAGCTATGTTAAGCTTCAATCGATAATAGTGTAGCTTGACAAAGTGCTATCACTTTTACTGAATCGAACTACCAATTTCCAAATCGACACTCTCCAAGATTCCTGTAAATACTTCACATGTCTCTATAACTAATATCACTATTCCCGATTAACAAAGCCAACGCGTATCCCTAGTGAAATAAGGAATCATCTTCCTTCCTCCTTCTGTTCTTTTAAGCGCACAATGTTTTTCAACCATTGCTTCCATGCAGCATCTTCTTGCTGCTCAATCCATGAAAGGAAGGAGCTATCAAGCAAGCAGAAGAAATTGACATAAAGGAGTTGATACCTAACTGGTATATAGCGGAAGTTGGCCACCTGGACAATAGGCCATATACCTCCCTCTAGTATTAAAGCCGGAAGAAAGTCTCTCTTCACACCTTCAACAACTTGAGCAGTATTTTTGCCAGTGGAGTAACCCATATATGTGAAAAAGACAAGTAAATCCAGGGGCCCAAAGATTATACCATCAAGTGCTACTTTTGTAGCAACAAACCGCAGGGATTTAGGTTGCATTTGAAATCTCAGTCTTATGACGCGATCCAACCCTTCATACCTAAACAGATAATACAGTGAGATCCATTCACCCCAAACATTACAGAAGTAAAAATTATCTGCAGTCTTTTCAATGATAACTCAAGAATATTACTTTCAGTTGTCACAACATAACAGTAATTTATTGAAAACAAAAAAGACTCTCACATCAAAAAATTAGTTCCTAGTGCACATCGTAACAAAACATAACATCACTCTACAGAGACATAATTCCAATAAATCCTTTTTATTTGGTTTGCGTATTGTCAGTAAATTTTTTGTCACCACAAGTTCAAGTACTTACGCCTGTCGGTTCTACTACTAAATAAACTAGTGAAATTTTATTTGGCAGGAAATCCAATATCAGGAAAAGAATTCGTCTCAGTCTGACCCTGATTTAACAAACTAATGACAGTTTATTTGGCAGGAGAATCCGATATCAGGAAAATATTTAGTCTCAGTCTGACTCTGATTTGAATTATGTTATGCCAAGTCTCCAAATACATTTAGTCAAACAGACTAAAGGCCTCACTTAATAAAGGGAGGAAGAGGGCACAAGTCTGAGTACTCGTTAAATCTATGAGCATCCAAAGATTAAGATAGAATTTAAACCTTGAAAAACTGCATAATTGAGAGCACAATACCATAAGGCATTAATTCTAAAACTAAAACTCCGGTATTTATCTATTAAATGTTCAAACTGGATCCAAAATCTACTACATTCTACTTCAATGAAGTGACATAAATCAATAGATTAGACATTTTGATTGTGGTCCTTAAAGAGAGGAAGTGAAGATATATCCAACATGCCACAATAACGTTCTAATGCTTCTTTGACCAAAGCTTTACAGAGATAGATGTGAAGGAAGACATAATTCCACTATGCAATTACTGCTAAAAAGAAAAAATCTTACTGCTAACCTACGTAAAGTTGCAGGAAGCTCATTTTATCAGAAGCCAAGATAAGAAATCTATCCAACATTCTTATTTAAAATAAGGTTCAATCATAGCAACACATATAAGAGCCAAAATAAGAGTACATCCCTCTGTGGCATTACTAACTACATATGAAAGGTTATGCAGTAACAAATTGTTGAACAAAGTATAGCAGCAAGTATGAAATTGACCTCACAATTACTAGTTAGCTACTGAGGTTTTCTAATATATAAAGATTCTAGATTAAAATTGATTCACATCAACGCCCCATTTTGAGAAACCTCAAGAGGATAGTTCTGAAGGCAGAAGGTCCAGTAAATTTGAGACTACATTTTTTACTTATTTGATATAGGAAACAAGTATATTCTTGTTACAGAGAACATTTGATAACTGTGACACAACAATGCCAGTATGCCAGACATGAGACAACCCCTTGAAAAGAAATGCACCCCATGAAGAAATACTAATCACAGAATACTACTACAGAATACTGCACATCAAAGACAAAAACAAGGTCACTCCGTGAAGGGTGGCAAACCAGTGACCTACATAGAAGTAAATGAATAAAGAAAGGTCTACCAGAAGTGGCCAACGGGTCCAACAAATGCAAAGCCGAACAAGCTTGTTGTGGCAACTCGTCTCCAGTTGATTGCAAATTCTTTATCTTCATTCTGCAGTTAACAAGAATAACATTTCCCAATAAATAATATCAGAGGCAGTCCAAAAGGGCTAACACAGCTATTACAAGAAAATCAGACTGCCTAAATTTTTAAAGAGGAGATTCATGCAAACAACTTCAGTACAACTAATATAGAAAGGAATCAGATCTGTCCAGATTTCAGCAATCACAAGAACTAACAAAGATTGTAGCAAAGGACAAAAAGAAGGGGGGGTGGAGGGGGAGGGGGAGGGGGGAGAAAGAACTTACAAAGAAAGTTGACCTTCCCGATTTGACAAGCAAACATTGAGTAAATTATACTCCAAATACTTTTGAATAGTTAATTATTATGACTTATAGAACTTTTTATGAAATTTCTAAATATGTAAGGTCTATTTCAAAAAAGTTGAAGATACTATGTCCGGATTCTCACTGAACATGAGTTAATTTGACGCTTATACTCCGAATCAAGCCAAACAAATTGAAACAGAGGGAGTAGTTGTGTATCAGTAACACAAGAAAAAACACTTAGTCCTTCATTTTGTTTCTTTTCTGTTAATGGAATCAGAAACACTCAACCACTTATCTAACATGCATAATAAGCAAATTCTGAATCAGCATTGCACTCCTCAGCAAAACTCAAAAGTTGTTAAAAATGGGATTGACCCTTGAAGCTAGGTGTTATTTATACTAGCTGCTTCATCTTGCTAAGACAGAGCTCCAGTGCACTCACCAAAAGATAAGGTGTGTGTTGCAATAAAAATCAGCCCATTATTGCTTTTTTACAAAAGAAAATTAGGAAATTAGAATGTAAAGGAAAACTAGTGATTAAGTTGGATATCTCCAGAAGGGACAACAAAACAGGTCGTAAACTCTAATAAGAAACTTAAAATTGTATCGTTGTATGTGAATCCAAATTTACAATGGTTTTAAGTTTAGTTGACATGGGTTCACCTTATATATATTTAAACTTAGAATTGTAACATTATACCATGTATGTGAATCCGAACTTACAATTGTTTTATGTTTAGTTGACATCGGTTTCACCTTATATATATTTAAAATTAGAATTGTATCGTTGTATCATGTATGTGAATCCGAACTTACAATGGTTTTAAGTTTAGTTGACATCGGTTTCACCTGATATATATTTAAACTTAGAATTGTATCGTTGTATCATGTATGTGAATCCGAAATTACAATGGTTTAAGTTAAGTTGACATCGGTTTCACCTTATATATATGTAACTTAATTGTAGTTTTTCAATCCACTGAATGTTGTTTGTTTTACAGTTACATTTTGTAAATTCTTCCAAATCCATTGTTCTTCAGTAAAGCTGACAAACTATCAAGAAGTACCCTCCTAAACATTCTTTATGGGAGGGCTAAGAACAATGAATGTGGATACGACTAGCCTTTTTAAATTTACGAGTTGAACATCAATGAAATTCTCCTGAATAATACCTTTGACAAATTAAACTTCAGAAATTACTATCTATAATTCACATCATTTCCACTCAATAAAAGAAGGAACATAGAAGAAATTAAATATTTTGTCTCGTCAATATTTTTTCTGAAGAGGACCTAGTCAATATTTCAATTTGAACTTTTATTTGATGAGAAATGTATCTATGAGCAAAATTTGGACCGAGAACTTGTGAAGTGGTTATCCTAATCTTCTCTATATCGTTCCAATTTTATCATATTGATGTGGCTGACTTAATCACTAAATAGTAAATTAATAGTCAATACAAAGAAATTGGTGTCCTCAACTTGTAATTGAAAAGGATTGTGAACCCGTCGGTTGTCAAAGGAAAGAGCTTTTCTGACTATTAAATAAAGTGAAAACAGCATGCCTTGGGCAAAACAAACTCAAAGTTTAGCACTTATAAAGATTATTAGTAAGTTCAGATGAAAGAGGAGTAGCAATAGGACAGAATATAAAAGAGGAAGGGTAAAGGAAAAATGGCTTGTTTTGTTAGAAAGTGAAAGAGGAAGAATGGAGGAAGTAGAAATCACATTTCCAAACACCTTGAAGAGTGGGATAAACACAAGGGACGTAAAATTATTTAGCCTCGTCCCTTTACCCTTCCCCTCTCACTCCAACCAAACATTGGTAGAAGCAACAAAAATGTTTTTTTTATGAAGTAAGTTGTTTCATTACCAGCATCAAGAAGATGCAAAGAGTACAAAAGTAGATATGCTAGCTCTATTACATGATAAAAGTTAAGACCTGAGAGACAGCCACAAAATCAAAAAAAGAAGCAACAAAAATGTTGTAGCAAGATGCTACGACGCTGCAGAATATACAAAGTGCTAGCATGTCAATCTAACATTACTCATTGGTCGATGATGCTATTTAAATAACTTTAGATGATAAGAATAGTCTTTTGTAGGTCCAACTACTCTTAGGTCCTTAGGATACAATAAGTCCAAACCGGAGAACAGGGTAAGGAACCATTGAGATCTTAACTCCTCACACTACGATTCGACCATCTATGTTTGCTCGGACTCTCCAAAAACGTCGATGGGTGCTTGTTAGATACTCCAAAAATAGTGCATTTTGGAGAATCCGACATAAGTGCAGCAACATTTTTTGATAGTCCAACCAACATAGTCAACCATCACCTCTCTATCCCTCAACTTAAAAAACAACAACTATATCTTGCTCTCAAGCTAGTCTGGTCGGTTTTATAAATCATATAAATTTTGCTTTATTTAGATTTCTCTTCTAAAGGGGTACCAAGCTACAGGTACAATAGAAACAAGGACTCATACAAATACCAAACATACAAGGTTGTTACTCTTTCCTTCCTAACAACTCCAAGAAAATCCACATAATAGAGTCCAAACTAACTACCAGATCACAAAAAAAATCCATGTACTAATACACACACCAGAAACAATGAATCATATGCCGCTTTGTTCCTCCAAAAATTCAATCTTTACCCCTTATTCCAAAACCCCAAATGCTAAATTGACAAGAAAACAACCCCAATACACCAAAAAAGGAAAAAAAAACAAAAACTTACAGGATGAAGATGATGGTGTTTCTTTGCAGTATAATGAGTGACGGCTTGAGCAGATACGTCGCCGAGACCCCAAATAAGACCGGAGCTGATGACCTGAGTCTTCACCGGATGTAAAGCCAAGCAATTTTGGTACCATTTCCACAACCGCAACATGTAAAAAATCCAAACCTAATACACAATGCACAAGGAAGACTGAATATTGATGGCTGCAGCTAATTTTGCCTTCTTTTGACCCTTTTTTGACAAAATAACTCCCAATGAAACAACCCTTTCTTCCCCTTTCCTCTCTCCCAATTATTACCACTCTTATTAAATATCCTCGTTTCCGTTCATTTTTACTTGTTCACATATTTTTAAAAATAACAATTAAGTATTAAAAAAAATTTCTATCATACATCTGTTTAGTATCATTTTACGAGAGTCAACCTAACTAATTTTCGAAGTTAAATTGTACTAAATTAACTCAATATTTTAAATTTTGATGTTCGAAGATTATACAAAAAAATATTGTAAGTTATAATTATTTTTATATTAATACAATTAAAAATACATCTTAAAATATTGATCAAAGTTCACACAATTTGACTTTATACAATGTTTGTTTTGATTATTACTTAAATTTTATTGCATCGTATTGTTTAAATCCATCGTTAAGTAACAATAAAAAGAGTCATTTTATGTAACGACCAATATGGTGTGATCGCATTGTTATCTTAATATTTTCTTCTCATATTATTTTTATTTAATATTTAATAATTATATTTCTTCTTTTTTTTATCGTAGCCCTACCCCTACCCTACTTTTCTTGTAAATTTATCATTCAAATTATAGATGTGTGACATTATATGAAAGGACGTTACAATCTATCCAAACATTATATTCATTAAAATAATATAGTACAACACAATATAATACATTATGAAACAATACGTAACAACCATCCAAACAGAGTCTTGGAAAATAATTTGAGATATAAGTAATTAATATTGAGAATAAAATTTAAGAAATTATTTTTTTAATATATTAAAATTAACAAGTAAAAAATAAAAATTTATTTTTAAAATAATCGGGTAAAAAATAAAAATCTATTTTTAAAATAATCGAACGAATAATAAAATGAATGGAAGGAACTAATCGCTTTTGCGTGTTGTACTACTTTCTACTGTCTGCCCAACAAAATGTGGTGCTCCTTAACTTCAATAAGGAATCCTTATTGTTCCTTTCTATTTGTTTTTCATTTAGCATATACGAGCCCACAAACCTCGGGTTAAGAGTGAAACAGTCTCACCACTACACCACACGTAGCGTAGATGATGCTGTTTATTTTTTTTAGCTCATCGACTGAACTACTTTGCACTTTACCAGTTACAATAAGTGCATTGATTCCAAACAAGTGAAATATGAACTGGAGAATACAAGGCAAAAATAACTTGGTTTCATTAGCTTTAATGTAGAGGGGCTGGGCTGCTTTCTGAAATGATCTCAGATCGTTTTCGTTATTATACTCGTGCTCCATGAATGACTCAACGGTTAGAGAAGCTTAAGTTGCTGTGTTGAGCTCGGGAGCTGCAGTACTCGAGTAAACTGGGTGAAGTACATGGCCATCCTTGGGCTCAACATGAACCCACTTGCGACCACTCAACTTGTGGTGCTCAAACTTGACACAACCTTCTTTCAGAGCATAGAGTGTGTGATCTTTCCCTATTCCAACGTAGTTTCCAGGATGAAATCTGGTTCCCCTTTGACGAACAATAATATTTCCAGGTATCACTCTCTGCATCCGAAAATTGGTATTAGAGTAAGAACACTAAAGAGCGCAAGGAATTTCCTTGAAGGCATGCGTGGTGTACAATGGTTTTATTAAAATTTCTTTCAATGACATAATTCCATGGTCTCTATGTCATCAACGAAGAGAATCCTTACCTCTCCACCAAATTTCTTCACCCCTAGATTCTTTGGTTTTGAATCACGGCCATTCTTTGTGGATCCTGCTGTCTTTTTCGTAGCCCAACGTTTAAACATCAAGCTCAATCCATCCCCAGATACTTCTGAAATTTTCACAAGCAAAACATAGATCAGAAAATTCAAAGCTTGTTAGAGGCATTTGTTGGAGTTTTTGCACAAACTTTTTGTTTGATGAAGCAATTGATTCCATTGATGGCATCCAGTAGATGCAGAAAATGAAGAGTACAAAGTGCTAAGAAATATAAATCAGCTCCCTACAGAGAATAAAGTCTAACAGTTCTTTTTTTAGTAAGATTTTAAAATGGAAACAGTTCATTAAACAATTCTTTCAAATTTGTTGGTTTTACGAAAACTGAAACAAATGTCATCTTTATCTATTTTGAAAGCCGATGCTTCATGAAAGAGCACAATGAAATACATACCACTAGGGGCACTATAAGTAGGTGTCCTTGATACCAAATCTCTGATATTTAACCTCCTAAATAATGATGTTGCAGTGTTCATCTTGTCATTCACCAAGCCTGAGACTGAAGATAACAAATAATAATGTATGTTAGAGATGAAAAAACTATGCCGATGCATCAGCTTCAGGATATGCAACAAATAAATAGTTGTATTTGGCCCACAGAGAATAAAGTATGAACCCCAACAATAGTAAATTAAGAATACAGCAAGGTAAACCGGCTGCATTCCAAGGGTGCCCAAATCTGTTCAGACATGGTAATGCCAACCCCAAGGATAGTGTTTCATCAGTAAGGAATAATAATTATTTATTTATTTGATAAGGTAAAGATTACAGTAAGAGATGAGATTAGAAGACTCATGATCAATTGATCCTATTGAACCCAATGATCATAGTTGGGTTTGAGGAAGAAGAATTTGGTGTTGGAATGAGGGAAGTAGAGGGAGAAGAATGTGTGGAAGTTGAAATGTTGGGTGTTTGACTAGGAGAAGACAATGATACCATAATAGAGCAAGAACAATCAATATTGAGTCACACAAAATTGTTTTCCCTGACGAATATATATACACACAGTAAACAAGAGTTCAAAATGTGTAGGAAGATAACATAGTTACAAGTGATAAAATCATAGATTCAAATAGACTTATTTTCTGTGACTTTGAGTCTATCCTAATAGAGAGGAACGGCTGATGAAGCATTCTACAAGTCTTACAGATAACATTGGTGGAAATTATGCATTACCAGAAATACTAATTATCATGTTCTCCAACATACTAAACAAGACTCAACGTCCCATCTGGATGAACTGATTAAGATTTCACGGATATTTTAGATTGGTTGATATCGAAATAGCTAAGATTGCCGATGGCCAAAAATAATTAGAAGGATTTGGTACATCATTCAAAACATAGGACTATGTCCCAAAGGACTAAAAACTCGCAATATGAGGATAAAGAAATCCATTTTTTGTCCCAAATCATTTCCGCATTAATGTTACAGGACAACACAGAAAAATGATTACTAATACAAACACTCAAATGTAGATTGATGCAACTTTGAACCAGCCATTATCAAATAAGCTGAAATAACAGCTCATTTCCTAGTCACTGGAGAACCATCGGAGTTCACAGGAATTGATTACTACTAAAAACAGATTAGTGCAGCTCACATCTTCAAACTGTCAGTTAACTATGAACACACTCAGCTCCAAGGGATTCAGTTTTCAGAGTACAGTTAATAGTATATTTTAGCCTGACCGTCAGCCTACCACAACACTCCTCATTAAACGCCGCATGGAACCAGCTATACTTTGCATCGTAGAAATTAAAGCACAAAGAAAGACACAAATTGAAGTTTAGGCTTTCCCTATGCAGGGAGAGTATTGCAATTCAATTTACAATTTGGAGCTTATTATAGGGAAATCAAATGGATTAGGGTTTTTGCCTCGTGAGAGAAAAATGTAAGCAGAAAGAGATATAGGAGGAACTTACCACTTGATTTGCCGGAGAAGGAGACGGAGAGGAGGAAGTTCGCCGCCGGCTGACAGTGGTCTGAACGCGCCGAGCAATTTCAATTTGGTGCTAAAATCACTCCGTATTTAGATCCGTATAAGTTATGGAACTAATCGCATTTGGGCTTTGAGTTTGAAGTCCATTGGGCCTGTCTTCAATCTAATCAGGCCCAAACTGATTTTTCTTTTGAGAAATTTCCTCAAATAGTCAATATAATAAACTTAATTATGTTTTATAGCTATAATTTGCATATTTAGGGGATATAGTTATAGTTTAAGCTGTCTTGTTTGTATAATTCTTGGGTTTGTATAATTCGCAGGTACATTTGCATAATTAAGCTATTTTTGTATAAACTCGAAATAACGAAATTATACAAACATAAACATCTGAGCTTTAAACAGTTATACAAAATATATCCTACAAAATTATTTTATACAAAATTTAAACAAATTTTGAACTATACAAACGTGTGAATTATACAAATTTGAAAACTCAACCCATATAATTATCACTGAATGTTGATCGCGAGTTGTAATTATCTAAAAATATAACTATGATGACTAATTAACTAATGTAAGTTTGTTTAACCACGTAATTTTCCCTTTTCTTTTTGTAACTTATATAATCATATTGTTTATTACATCGACTGAGAAACCAAAAAAATATTATTATTTTTTCACATAGCACAGACTTGTATAATGTCGGGAGGGGGGATATATGAAATTCAAAATTATCATGTCATATGATCTTCACTGCATAGAAGTCAAAAATATTACTCCTTCCGTTCACTTATACTTGTGACATTTAGACTTAGACACATATTAAGAAAACAATGATTAACATGATCATTTTATCACATTATTAACTGATATTGAGTATTAAGTCTTGCAAAATGATTTGAGGAATAGGTAACTAATGCTAGGAGTAAAACATGAAAAATAAAATTGTCTTTTTTTTTGTTATGCTAATAGTGACAAGTAAAAATAAAAAAATATTTTTGAAATAGTAAACAAGTAAAAATTAAAAGAGAGAGTACTACCTCAGTCTTCTTCTTTTTTTCAATACCACACATGCAGAGATTTAAAACTTATCGTCAAGAAACAATCAAACAATGAAAAGGGAGTTTTGAAGCAATGGTCAAATTATCTCTGTGTGATTTATTCAAGCCGTAAAATTAACAATCACTAATAAACATTAGATTCGACTCCCCTTCTGTTTTCTAGATTCAAGAAGTTAGTGTATAGTATATATTATATGGATAATTAGTGTATAATATGAGCTAATTTATATAATCATTCACCCAAAAATAGTCTACACATGTATAATGTTATAACTTAGGGCTTGTTTGGTCGGAGAATAAGTTATTTTTGGATTAATTATCCTAAGATTGTTATCACACCCTCAATGTGGGATAAAAACAACACTATAATCCCAAAATAACTTATTCCACGATTTTAATTCAATCAAACATGAAATAAACTCATCTTAAAATTAACATCGTGATTAGTTATCCCTTATCCCTCATACCAAACGAACACTTACACCTTGCATGTTTGGATGATTGTTACTCGTTGTATTGCATTGTATTATCAATTTAAATAACATGTGTCTTGAGTGGTACTTAAATTTTATTGTATCGTATCGTTTAAATCAATTATTTTTTAGCGACGGAAATTTTCATTTCGTGTAACGATAGATTTGATGTTACCACATTGTTACCTTTATATTTTCTTCTTATTTTGTCTTTACTTATTATTTCATAATTTGATAATCTCATTTTATTCTTTATCTTACCTTCTCAGAATAAGTTTATCCCTACCCTATTTTTCTTATTGATTTATCATTCAATTTATTAATATTTTACATTATATAACGATGAAAAACGATACAATCTAATCAAATTTTATATTCATTAAAACAATCATATAAGTATATAACATACTGTTAGACACTCACAAACTTTGTTGTTTCATGCACAAACAATATATATATATATATATATTTGATTCATGCATTCAAATTGTGACTCAAAAAGACCAAAGATCCACTCTTTTCTACTCCATTTCTCTCCTTCACCCTTTCCTTCATTTTCTCCTACTTCCTCTCCCTTCACACCACACATATATCTCTTCTTTCCTTAAAGACACAATCTTTATACTTCACTTTCTCTTTGGTTGTATCATTTCTCATCAACCAATCAAATCTTTATTCCCTCACTTTCTAAGTTAAAATTAAATATATTGGTTTAGCATACATTTTTTTTTTCTTTTCAATCTTGATATTGCTAGAAGATAAAGAAAGATACATTCTTTGTGTTTAGTGTTTGAAATGGTGAAAAGGGTAGTTTCTTGATTTTTTGCTTTTTGGGATTTTTGAGAAAAGGTATATATAGTCTGTGTAGTGTTTGGAAAGGGTGAAAAGGCGAGTTTTTTTTTTGGGATTTTTGAGAAAAAGGTGTAATCTTGAAATTGTTAGAAGATAGAGAAAGATATATACTGTGTGTATAGTGTTTGCAAAGGTGAAAAAGGGAGTTTCTTAATTTTTTTTTGCTTTTTTTGAGAAAAGGTGTAATCTTTGTTTAGAATGGCTGGATTTGGAGGAAAATTGAAGATTTTGAGGCCAGTTTTGTCGATTTTATGGAGTTTTCTTTTAGCTGCTATTTTTGTATCAGCAGAAAGAAGAATCAAGAGGGAAGTTATTGAACAAAATGCAGCTGAGCTTTCAGATGCAGATCACCTTTCAGCTGTTGCCAACTTCTTATGGAAGCCTAATGAATCTGGTTACCAACATGTTTGGCCGGTAAATTTCGGAATTATAGGTTTGGTTTTTCATGTTGATTTTTGAATTGTTGGTCCACTCTTTTAACTTGGATCAAGTTAGAACCTATGTTGCATGGACTCCCTGAGAAAAAAAAAATACACTACTTTTGGAGGATCGGACAGGTGCTAACAATATTTTTGAAGCGTCTAAGCAACATAGGTTGAAAGTATCATTAGTTTTTCATGACTGATTAGTTTGTTGAGTATAGGAATGAAACAGGTCATAAATGAATCAGAATGGATATTGAGTATTCATATAGTCGATCTCAACTATTTTGCATTTTGAGGCATAGTTGTTGTTGTTTTGTGCATATTTGTTTGATCAACAATACTGATTAATATGTAGTAGTTGGTGATTGTAAGTGAGCTCATTTTAATGGATTAGGTGTTCCATTAATTGATCAAATAAGATAAGCTTTATGATCGAGCTACTAGAGAGTGAATGCAACCCTTAACCAAAAGGGAAAAATATTATTTTAGAGCAATGTGTAGTTCATTTCCCTTTATTTCAGAAGCCATGAAATTTGCATGTCATGATGTGTGCTTACTTACTATTCGACATCAAAAAGATAGAGAGTAGCTTGGATGTTCAGTTAGAAATGAACAAAATTAGGAGAAGGAACCCAAAGAATGGACATAACTACAATGTCCATGTAACTGAGCTGATGTGGAGTTGATGTTCCAAATTAGTATGTAAATTTTCCATTTGAGAGTTATACATAGCAGAGTGCTACCGACCTCCATGGAGAATCTGACCTACGATCGGGCTGTTGAACACATGCAATATGTGATGTATGGTGTGCCTCATATGGACTAGCACTTTAAGTTTATAACCATCTTGATCTCTGTTGATATTTTCATAACTCACATTTCTGCTTTTATGCTGTTGACTATATGGGGTGTCATTGCAGGATATGAAATTTGGATGGCAAATTGTTCTTGGTTCCACAATTGGATTCTTGGGCGCAGCATTTGGGAGTGTAGGTGGTGTTGGTGGTGGTGGCATATTCGTACCCATGCTTAGTCTTATTGTCGGATTTGATCCGAAATCAGCTACAGCAATTTCAAAATGTAAGATTAGGGGACAATTTTGTATGACCATTTGGATATTTATTTTCATGACTCGAATGTAGTAGCAGGTCTCATGTTCTGTTATGAACTTTTTTCTCCTGGTTAAGAGAGTCATCACTTCTGTTTCCGGTTGACAGGTATGATCATGGGAGCTGCAGTCTCTACTGTTTACTATAACTTAAAGCTCAGGCATCCCACAATTGCCATGCCTATTATTGATTATGACTTGGCTGTGCTCATTCAGCCAATGTTGATGCTTGGCATTAGTATTGGAGTTACTTTCAATGTGATATTTGCAGATTGGATGGTTACGGTTCTGCTAATTGTTCTCTTTTTTGGTAAAGCATCTCTCATAATATGGCATTGGTGTTTTTTTAAGTTATTACTCCTACATGACTTTGATCGTAAATGATTGTTACAGGCACGTCAACCAAGGCCTTTCTAAGAGGTGTTGAGACATGGAAGAAAGAAACTATTGTGAAAAAGGTTATCATCTTTATATTCTCGGAATTTCCTGCTTTTGCGATACAGTGATCTGTACACTACTTTATGTTCTTTTATAGCATGTTAGAATCTTTAATGCTTATATTGGTTCTTTCTTCTGCATTCTAACACATGAAGTTAATATCAGAGATTATTTATCGAGTCAGATTCTAGTAAGACGGAGTTATATTAGTCATGCATGTGAACTGTTGGGTTTTTCTAATCATCTGTTTTTTTGTTACTTCAGGAGGCTGCTGCTAAACTTTTAGGAACAAATGGTAGGTTAGGAAAGTGAATTTTCTATTGTATTAAGAGTTTAGAGGGCATTTGACCTCGATTTTCCTTCTCGTGGAGATTAGAGTATTTCTTTGTTGCATTATGCTAGGCACGGTTGATGAAGCAGAATACAAGCTCCTTCCTGGCGGTCCAGCCAATGGTGATGCCAAGGGTGCAGTTGAACCACAGGTAACTGATCCTAACTCTTGAAAGGAGAATTATATTTCTCCTGATATTTTAACTCTATAAAGCCATGTTATTTTAGGTCCCTATCATGGAGAACGTTTGCTGGAAGGAATTTGGACTTCTCAGTTTTGTTTGGGTTGCATTTCTAGCACTGCAAATTGGAAAGGTTTTCATTTCTTATCGTTTTGGCTTTGTTCCGATGTATAGGAGTCACACTATTGAATTTATCATTTTTTGGGTTAGTACTAATCTTTTAACTCACTGGCCTTGTATGTTTGGAATAGATTTACACATCTACTTGCTCGGCATGGTACTGGGTGGTGAATTTGTTGCAGGTTTGTATTTGGTTATCTCAAATTATGCTGAAGCAAACTTCTAAGACACAAAGTAATTCTAACAATCGATATGAACTCGTTTAACGTCCTGCAGGTCCCAGTTTCTGTTGGGGTATCTTTTTATGAAGCTATTAGCCTGTACAAAGGATGGAGAAGGATTCAATCCAAGGGAGATGATGGCACCGATTTCCGAGTGACACAACTGATTGCTTATTGCTCCTTTGGAATACTAGCTGGTATGGTTGGTGGACTTCTTGGTCTTGGTGGAGGATTTATCATGGGTCCACTGTTTTTGGAGCTTGGCGTCCCTCCTCAGGTTAGTTTGTCACCAACCTGTCGTCTGGTTTTTGTGCTTATGTTTTACTGAGCTTCAAGTTTACCTCAAATGTAGAAAAATCATTTTCAATTCACATCTCTCTTACTTAGGTCTCAAGTGCCACGGCTACCTTTGCGATGATGTTCTCCTCATCAATGTCCGTGGTGGAGTATTACCTTCTAAAGCGTTTCCCAGTTCCTTATGGTATGTACCATTCTCTTCAAGTTTATGAACACAAAACAGATTTGTTCAGTCTCATTCATGATAATGCAGAACTGACAATTGTATGTTCTTACAGCTCTCTACTTTGTTGCTGTGGCAACTATTGCTGCTTTCGTTGGGCAACATGTCGTTAGGAGGTTGATTTTTGTATTAGGACGGGCATCACTTATCATCTTCATCCTTGCCTTCACAATTTTTGTGAGCGCAATATCACTAGGTGAGTATCTAGTTTTCCCTTAGGGATAATACATAAATGTGCTCTCTAGCTCGTTCTCAACTAACATCTAGTCCTCAACTGGTATCTATGCCCTCTAACTTGGAGTATGCACAAGTAGACACTTAAACTTGTATATGCTTAGAGGTAGTAGTAAGTCATCATCACGTAGGACATTTCTACGTCCTTCCTCCTCGTGTCTGCATTCAATTGCTTGTTCGTTTTGACAGGTGGAGTCGGGATCTCAAATATGATTGGGAAGATCCAACGCGATGAATACATGGGATTCGAAAACCTTTGCAAATATAGGATTTAAGAAATGGTGTGAAAGGAACTGATCCCTCAAGTTGGTTCCATTCTACATTAGCTATATACAATCAATAGTGATTTTACTGTTAGAGATTTCTACTCTAGTAGAGTAAAATATAGAAAATTAACAAGTAGAAATCTTTTTATTTAGAATTTTTTAATCATTTTTTTTAATTGTTCTGTTATAAATATTTCCATATATATTGAAATTCTGGTACATTTTGAACACCAAGAACAATAATGGAGAGGAGATTGGGATAAGTTGTTGTTTTTTGGACATAAAAGATAATATTGTGTCACAAGTAATATTGTACAATAAATTCTTTTAACAATGAAGAGGAGAAGAAATATTATATGATTTCTTAAAAATCAAATCAAACGGACAACAATCAAATCGATAAATGTTTTGATTTAATTTGATTAGAAATCGATGATATATATTTTGAAGAATGTCCACGTTATATTTTTTTCAAATATTTTATACAATAAATTATTTAATAATAGAAGATTGTGATATATTTACTCATTTGACCATAAAAAAAAACTTGGCAAAAAATGTTGGACCATATAACTTGTCATTTTTTACAATAAATTCAAATTAATTTTTTTTTGACAAATATTTTGAGCCAGATTCTATTTTTTGAAAATTTTTAAAAACTAAAATTCAACCTTAAACTTTTATATTTTTATAAAATAACCTCGCCATTTACAAGCTACTCACTCCTTTATTAGAAGACTGGAGCTTATAGCCTTATACTTTTTGAGTTCAATTTTATCCCGAAATATGTTCATTATAAAGTGATAAAACAAACTTAAGTGTATTTTTAATAGTTTTTAAAACTTCTGAATATAAGACAATTCTTTACAAAAATTAAATATTTTCCTCAAAAACTATGACCGAACACATGGTCAAACTTTATCTGAAGATATTAAATTTTTTTAGATTTTATGATTAAACAATTAAGAAATGAATATTTGTATTTATGATTACAAACCAAAGAAAAAAAAAGGAAAACAGAACCGGTAGAAACAGGTAGCAAGTAGAAACTTACCGTTAAACTTGAAAATTTTGAAAAGTTACTAAAAATAGATAAATCAAACGGTTGAGATAATCTCGTCAACTAATAATTTACCGGCAACCGGTTAATCATAGGGTTTTTCATCTTCATCAGCATTCTCTGTCATAATTTGAATACATAAACCCCCACGCACGCACTCCCCTCTCACACCCCACCCCACCCCATACCCCCAAATTCTTCAGAATTTGCAGATCTTGCTGAGTTCATCACACCATTGATTTCTTGGAATTTCAGTCTGATTCAGTTGAATGCTTCGAAGCTCATTTCAGTTAGTACAACTTTTTTCTGAATCTTTTTTTAAAAATCTTGGTGTTTTAGTTTGAATTGTTGTTAATGATTTCTTGAATTGTTGAAAAAAAATCAAATCTTGAATGGGTTTTGTATAAAAATTGCATCTTGACGCCTAATTTGATTTGATGATCTGATTTTAGTATGGGTTTTCTGTTGATCGGATAAAATTTTGTGCTTTTTTATTTCATTTAGCTAATGTCATTTGATTCGGGGCTCTTTAGGAAACAGGTAGAGGTAAGGGTCTGCGTAGACTTTATCCTCTCGAGACTCTACTTTGTGGGATTTCAGTGGGTATGTTGTTGTTGTTCATTTAGTTTGAATTGTTATTGATGATTTCTTGAATGAAATGATCTGATTTTAGTATGGGTTTCTGTTGGTCGGATAAAATTCTATGCTTTTGTTTCATTTATCTAATGTCATTTGATTCGAGGGTCTCTAGGAAACAGGTAGAGGTAAGGGTCTGCGTAGACTTTATCTTCTCGGGACTCTACTTTGTGGGATTTCAGTGGGTATGTTGTTGTTCATTTAGTTCGAATTGTTATTGAGGATTTTCTTGAATTGCTGAAAAAAAATCAAATCTTGAATGGGTTTTGTATAAAAAATGCATCTTGAAGCCTAATTGATTTGATGATCATACCTGAAATGATCTGATTTTAGTATGGGTTTGCTGTTGATTGGTTAAAGTTTTATGCTTTTTATTCATTTAGCTAATGTCACTTGATTCGAGGGTCTTTCGGAAATAGGTAGAGGGTAAGGGTTTGCATACACTTTATCCTCCGGGGACTCTACTTTGTGGGATTTCAGTGGGTATGTTGTTGTTGTTCATTTTGTTCGAAATGTTATTGAGAATTTTCTTGAATTGTTGAAAAAAAATCCAAATTCGGGTTTCATATAAAATTGCATCTTGAAGCCTGATGTGATTTGATGATTGAATCTGGAATTAAAGAATACCCAGTGAAGTGATCTGATTTAAGTTACAAAGTTAAGATACTTCCATAACATGGAAATCACCATGACAGCAACACCAATTATGCCTCAATCTCAAGCTAGTTAAGGCCACCTATGGAAATGCTAACTTTCTATATAGCTTCATTTGGGATCCATTTTGCTCCTAAGTTCAGTAATTTGAGTTTCTTAAACAAGATGTTCTCTACAATTTCTGTTGACATATAAATATCTAATAAACTAAAGAAGACCCCTAGAAAATTGTAGGTCTAAAGTAAACATGCCATTATGGCTAAATCTTTATCTAACTAATTATATTGCTTCTAAAGATACGTTCCTTGTTTTTTTTTTTCACTAAGTCTGAATCGAGTGACTTTTTCTCATTGTGTTTACTTGGACTCATGGAAGGGGGGGAGGGGGGATGGAGGATGAAAAGCATTACGTTACCTTATGGATGCAGACTTTGGAGTAATAACATAAAGGGATAGGAAGTAGGGGTGGGGATGGTATGGTATTGAATACTTCGCTTCGGTAATTTCGGTACTAGCCAGGACTCATGGAGGTTGAGAAGTGATTACACGTTTTCACTAAAATCATATTACCACAAAGCTTTCTGTGAGAGAGGATCGGTATTCCACATGTTTCAGTTTGAATTCCTAGGGTGCTAGGTGTAATTCTTCATTTGGTTGGATGTGAAGAGAGTGATTCAGACATTGAAAACTTGAGTAAGAGAAAGACTACATATGTTAGACTAGCTTTATATGTAGATGTTCAAACAAGTAATACATATGTTGCATTTTTGGGTGGCTAGACGTATGTGGTGGATTGTATTAAATGACATGCTACATAGTTGTTCTTAGAAGAAAGTAGAGAGGATGCTGGGATGGGACATTGAAAGAAATTCTGGACCATGAAAAGAAGGTTTCGTATAATAAGGAATGGGTAACTAACAAACTAATTCAAACTATTCTGCAGTCAAGCTTCAATTGAGGGTTTCAAGTTGTTTATCAACTAATTTTTCTTTTTTTGGTGTCCTAGATCAAATATCGGCTCATTTGAGGTTTTAACACACTAATGCTCAGATGATTCAGAATTTTCACTAAATTCTTTACTACTGACTTGTGCCTTGTATTTTTCATTTATGCAAATTTTATCCACATGGTACTGTGACACAGGATGCATAGTTTCTTGCTTGGTGTTACTTAAGAAGCCTTTGTGCAGCCTGCATTTTGATGTAGAGACCAGAGATTAAGTAGTTTTCCTAGTTGACTTTGACTTTTTGTTGTAATTTATGAGAGTTCAGTTTAAAAATTTAACTAGTACTCAGAGGACATTAATTTTCTCCAAAATGTTCTTGTATTTGATATATTGCCTTGTATTTTTCAACTATGCAAATTTGAGGTGAAAATGTTTACACATTTATGTAACATACATTAACAGTATCTTTTGGATTTAGTTCTTTATTTCAAGAAAAAATCCGTTGCATAGACTACTTTTTTGGTGCTAGGGATTTTCCTTGTTTTGTTTAATTTTTAGCAGTAATCCAGGTTACTCATTCTAAAAGTTTAGCTCGTATTGAATGCATTATAATGCTTTAGATGCTATTATTCCATGCTTTTCAAATCAGCTCCATAGAAGCCATCACATTAGCTGTTGTGCTTTAACAGTTCATCATGTTTTCTCAGAAGATCAGATAGTATCTCTTACATCATAGGGGGTGACACATAATGTACTTGGGAAGACATTTTGTAGAGAATTTTCGACCTTTGGATGGATTATCAAGATTTGCCTTTGTCTCAAGCAACCATGGAAAGTGATGAAACAAGCAACACTCCTTCAGATGATATCAGTAGTCTGCAAAGTGCTCGGCCTTTACATGGGTAATTCTCAAAGACTGCATCATCTCATCTCTTGTTTCATTATTTTTGGGTTTCATTTTGTGCTTTTGTAATTTCCTTATTGAGATTTTCTTCTAATTTACCCAAACCCTTAATCCGGTTGTTCATTCATGTCACATAAGATGAAAATGATGTTGATCTGAGATCGAGTTGGATTTAGTCAAGTCACATTGGTTTCTTTGACTTATCCTAGGTAGTTAGAAATCAGAGATGCATCGGAAAAAAAAGTAGGTGAGGACGGAGTAGAAGAAGCAGTAATAAGATTGTTGGATTTACCTCTGTAACATATTGGAAGACATAATATAATATCTATGCTTTTCATTGACAAAAATTGCTGTCTAATGCTCAAACCGTTAGTCTGCCTGGTGCATCCCCGTCAGTAGTACATGGAAAAGAATATATAAGGTCTATTCAGGTTTAGTCAAGTTACATTGGATTCTTTAGCTTTTAATACGTAGCTAGTAGTTATAAATATACAAACTGCATGAAAACAAGTAGAAAAATGGGGAACAGAAGAAAAGAAACAATGACAAGTTTGCCGTGTCACACCAATAGCAAATGTGATATAAGTTCTTAATGTTCAATTTAAGGAACTACATATAGTAATCTCTTTCCTTTCCACAGTATGACCCCTTGTCCACCTATCCTTACTTTAAGGGTCAAGTTAACTTTGTTCTGTACTTTCCATGAAAATGAATTGAATTGAAAGTTATACTTGATTGTGAGATTTGAGAGGACTATCATATTCACATCCTTTGTGTTATCATTTTGAACTTCCCAAAAGCTTCGGATTTTTTACTAGTCCTGCTAATGTTACAGGAGGACGAGTGGTCCTAAGAGACGTTCCAGTCACTGGACTCCCGAAGAGGTAAGCAGGCATTTCCTAATGATCTAGAAAAATGTGTATGAGTTTCATGGTTTTCTTTTGGTTTTATGTTCTTTTAATCTTTTTTTGGGTAATTGGGGACTTTATATGTGTAATGTTATATGCTATGTTAAAGATTCAAATAATCTCGTCTATCTGTTTTTTGGGGAGGGTGGNTACTTGATTGTGAGATTTGAGAGGACTATCATATTCACATCCTTTGTGTTATCATTTTGAACTTCCCAAAAGCTTCGGATTTTTTACTAGTCCTGCTAATGTTACAGGAGGACGAGTGGTCCTAAGAGACGTTCCAGTCACTGGACTCCCGAAGAGGTAAGCAGGCGTTTCCTAATGATCTAGAAAAATGTGCATGATTTTCAGGGTTTTCTTTTGGTTTTATGTTCTTTTAATCTTTTTTTGGGTAATTGGGGACTTGTTTTTACCCCCACCTTTATATGTGTAATGTTATATGTTATGTTAAAGATTCAAATAATCTAGCTCTATCTGTTTTTTGGGGAGGGTGGTGATTCATTCCTAGTTGACATGGCATGAATGCTGTTAGCCAATTAAAACTACTTGTATGTGCCTTCGAGGAGAAGACACTTAATTATGCTTCAAATGGAAGTTCGGAATTTTTCTTGCATAAAATGATTTATGTGATGGATTGGTCTACAAATCTATTGCAATTTTATTCCGTTTGTTTCATAGTTGTAACAGCATTTAAGTTTCTATGGGAACTGTTTCACTGACAAGGATTATTGGGTCATTTTTTGTTCTTTTCTGCCTTCCATTAGTGATCTCAATCAAACATGTTGGAAAATGCCTGGGCTAGTAACTGGAAAGTCATGGATTTAGTAATGTTTTTTTAATGTAATACTTCTGGTTTTCACTTCTCAAACCCAAGTCTGAACTCTTCATTCTTTTGATAGTTTCTCTATAAATTTTAATGTGGTGAAGTACTTGTAGGAGACAATGCAATATTATACATTTACATTTTAAATCTTTTATGTTGTACTGAAGTGTAAAATTCTTATCTCCTTTGCAGGATGAAATCTTGCGCCAAGCTGTCCAACAGTTTAAGGGGAAAAGCTGGAAAAAAATTGGTAAAAACGTTGTTCCTCTTTAAACCTAGTATGTCTTACACTCTAAGAGGGGTGTATTGCTCATACTTCTAGAGGGACTAATACTTGTATGATTCTTGTTATGTTTATTTAATTCTTCAATATATATAACCAAAATTCTCTCAGAATTGCTTGTAAAGAGAAAAGCTGGTCATAGTTCTAGAGGGACTAATATTTGTATGATTCTTGTTATGTTTCGTTTTTCTACTTCCCAAAAGTATATTTCTCTTTCTTTTCTGTAAGGATCATCCCAAAAACAATGCCTCCTTTCCTGAAACCATCTTTGCTTTGGAAGATTTCCATTTTTCCTATAACAATACTTTTAAAACATAAATTTAACTTGAAGCTTCCATATTTTTTCCTCCATTTGACATGCAATTATACATTTCCTATGCTCATCTTAATATTTGTAACTGTCAAAATTTGACATTTGCTTGACGCAGTAAAAGTTGTGGGTTGGAAACCAATAGCTTGTAAGACTATGGTGCTATCAGCTCCTGCAACAATTATTCATTGCTAAATTTCCCTATTCATTCTACTCATTTAGCTAGTCATACTTTTCATTATCGTTATATGAAAAGTGTTGCAGGGGCATCTCTCCTGACACCATATACGGATGAAGTTACTGAATAGGGCTAGAACATGCTACTCTTGTGGAGAAATATTTTTTCTGGATGAAGTGTTCTTTCAAGGCATTAAAGTCTTCCTTATAGTACTTGTATGATTCGTTTGAATTGGTTAACCTACAACTGAAGTTGAAGATCTTTGTCACATCCAACGATTACAGCAGAAATCTATTTGACAAACACCCGCTCAACTATTAAAGATGATAAATGTTAAGTGCTTACCAAATCTTAAGTTTAACTTGCAGCGGAATGTTTTAAGGATCGGTCAGATGTTCAATGCTTGCATAGGTGGCAGAAAGTTCTTGATCCCGAACTTGTCAAAGGTTCATGGTCTAAGGAGGTAAAAAAGTGTATTCATATTTGCCTGTTTGAATCATATCTTAGTACTCCTTTTGTCCCTTTTAATATGGCACTGTAGTATTTGCAGAGTTAAGCTGAGATTTTTCTTAAGTCATTTCCTAAATATGTTAATTTTAATTATAGAAAATGACGATTCATATTACTTTTCACTTAGTTTCCAAATGCATAAGTTTTATTTTCAGAAAATGTGAAATCATTGTCAGAATTGAGAATGATAATCAGATGTTTTGACCATTGTTATCCACAAACTATCATTATTTTTTAGGCAGAGGAACTTGTCAGCCATTTCCTTATATTAGCTAATTTAACTCTTTCAACTTACGCGCAGGAAGATGATAAGCTAATCGGATTAGTTAACATACATGGCCCCAAAAAATGGTCCACTATTGCACAAGAGTTAGCAGGACGTATTGGAAAACAATGTCGGGAAAGGTAAGCACGCCAATTTTTTGTTCATCTAAACAAATGAATGTATTTTTTTCTTCTGCTATGACAGAGTTCCGAAGTTTTCAGAATATATTAGGCAAGTGAGATGTCAAGACTTGTGGGGTTCCAACTTCCTAATTTGACATTATGTTCTCACTTACTTCGAATAAGACTTTTTCATTCCTAGCTGCTCTTTTAACATCACAATCTCACTTTATGCAGCTTTCCTGCAAGGAACTTAGATTTTTCAAGCCTATGCAACTGATATCTTCCTATCTAATCTTATTCACTAACTGGTTAGATGTTGTTCCTCAGCTTATGACTCAACCAGTCTCTTAAAACTTAAAAATATGCAAGCTGACGGCATGAGATGCTAGAGGCAGATAACTACTGCCACTTTCTGTAGAAGAATATTTGTTATTTCATATATTATCAGGAAATATAACTTAGTAACATGTATCCTTTGACTCAATAGGAATTTTGTGGTGTCACATTTCTTCTAGTTCCTTTGATTCGTTAACATTGAGGTTGCAAATCATCCCCTTTATATGACTAAGAATGTTATAATGATTATTATGAGTGATCTTTTCAGATGGCACAATCATCTGAATCCTGCTATTAATAAAGAAGCTTGGACGCAAGAGGAGGAATTGACTCTAATTCGTGCCCACGAAGCTCATGGAAACAAGTGGGCAGAGTTATCAAAATATTTGCCTGGAAGGTAATTTGAGGTGTTAATTTTATGCTGATAAGAGCTTGTTTCCATCCAGACTTTCTTTCGAGTTCTTATTCTCAGTATTCTTTCAAAGTTATAGTTGGCATGTGAAAACTCCTATTGCTAATTTCAGGTCAGACAATGCAATAAAAAATCACTGGCATAGTTCTGTCAAAAAGAAACGGGACTCATATATAGCATCAGGTTTACTTGCACAGTTCCCTACTCTGCCTAATGTCAACCATCAGAACCAATCAATCCCTTCTTCTTCTGTGATGTTGCAACAAACTAGTGAAGATGAAAGTGTTCACAAAGAAGGAGCAGAAGTGGAGGAATTTATGGAATGCAGTCAAGGTTCAACTCTTGCTGGCTGTCCCCAATCTACAAGTGACTTGGGCAACACATTTGTGCATATAAGAGAGAACGGCGGAATGTCGGAAGAAATAATCCCTGAAAAGGACGCAAGCTCTAGCGCAGCACCTTGTCCTACGTACTATACCCCAGCTTTTGAGGATGTTTCTTGTTCAATGCTAAAAGTTCCCAGTGAACTTGTGGATTCCAACTCCCTTGAGCAGCATACGTTCTCACATGACTGGGGCAATTCCACAGGGAAAGATTGGCAGTTTAATATGGATGACTTTACGGAGTTTATTCAGGAATCTTCGGGACATTACATGCACTGGTTGAATGGCAATGAAAACCATGATATGGTAACCAATCCATTGCAAAGTGCAATGGAATCTGGAGCAACTTCTAATGCAGGAAACATAGTTGAGGGTCCATATAATCCCAATGAAATGTTTAATCCCAATGAATTGTTCGATGGTAGCAGGATCGAATACCCTGAGGTAGGAATTCCTCAATGCTCTCTGTCCGAAACTGGAGTTAATGGCAGTGGTGAACCTGCAGATTCTTTAATTTACCAATCATCAAACTATCAGATCCCTGATACAGGAAATATGGCTCCACAAAACTGCAATGATTTAAGTTTTGATTATTTTGAAGCTTCAAACCATCAGCAGTTTTCTGTTCCTTTGCACTTTTCGTCTGAGGATAGATCACTTGTGTTTGGTAATGCTTCAGATCAGTTCCATTATCCTCCGCTTGAGAACCCAGTTCAAGAGTCCTTCCGCAGTAGATGTGATGTTTTTATATGTCCAAGTGAGTTTGGCAGTTCTTCCAATGACAATGGCATAGACAATGCTGTCCTGAAAGATCATCCTGATTATACGAAAGATTCCACAAGGCTAGAGGAACAGAAAGATGAAGGAGCTCTATGCTATGAGCCTCCTCGCTTTCCAAGCTTGGATGCACCCTTCTTGTATTGTGATCTTAAGCAATCTGGTTCAGATACACAGCAAGAGTATAGCCCTCTTGGCATCCGCCAGTTGATGACGACTTCTACGGACTGCTCTACTCCATTAAGGTTGTGGGACTCACCATCAAGAGCTGATAGTCCAGATGCTATATTGAAAAGTGCTGCCAAAACTTTCACTGGGACTCCTTCTATATTAAAGAAGCGACAGCGTCACTTGGTGACGCCTTTATCAGAAAAGAGATGTGAGAAAAAGCTTGAATGTGATCTCAATCAGGAATTATTCTCTAATATGGTTACAGAATTTCCCCGAGTAGATGACATGTTTGATGAGTCGGCAAATGAAAAAGCGTCTACTGAAGACAAAGAAAATCTACATCCATCCTCAGAGGATGGAAGAAAGGAGACAGGTGATGGAGTAACTGGACTTTCATGCATTGGAAATTCAGAGAGGCAATTAGATGGTGGTGGTGCTCACTACCATAAAGAGCTCCATAGTGAATGTGCTGGAGCCAATGATGCAATGGGAAAGGTAAGTTATAATTTGTCATTATATTTTTCTTCTCTGGCTTCACCTCTTTTTGTTTTTGGGAATGGGATGATGTGTGACAGGTAGGACCTCCATTCCATATTATATTTTTTGTAAAGAAATATATCCTTACAAGTTTCACAAATGGAATACTAGGTGCTTGGGCATGAAATGGTTGATATTTGAATAAAAACAAAAGTAGTAGTATTTGAAGTTAAGTTGAAAGAGGGTATTTGGAAGTTGAAGTTGTGTTTGGACTAGAAAAAAAATAAAAGTAGTTGTGTTTGGAATTTGCTCTCAGCTGATTTGAACCGTGTGGTTTACAAAATAAAACATTAAACTTAATTGGGCTTAGATACAACGTTTGAGTTCTCATTCCTGTTATCAGGTAAAACAGCCTCCTGGAGTTCTGGTTGAGCTTAGCTCAAATGACATGCTTTTCTCTCCTGATCGTTTCTTCACCAAGCATGATAGAGCTACAAGTTTAAGTATTAAAGCTTTAGGTAACCAGTATGCTAGACGACTTGAAGCTGCATCATCAAATCAAGCTACTGTTTCATCCTCGTCTGTTGTTTGCTCTCCTGACGTACTTGGAAAGCGTCAAAGCGGTGTTGTCATAGCCACATCAATGCAATATACTACATCAACTGCATTGGAGAATACTACCGAAAATTCTGAGAATATATTTGGTGCTGATACTTCAAACATGTAAGATTAATGCAATGTTTTCTTCTTTTGCTTTCTATCCTTCTTATTTTTTTGTTACTTATCTCCCATAAATTTGTACCTGTTGGTCTTTTACCTAATGATTGGCTTAAAAGGAGTTTTGCTAGAGATTTGTTTCTTATGATCCATTTACCTAATTAATGGTTTACAGATTTGGAGAGACACCGTTTAAAAGGAGTATTGAATCTCCTTCAGCATGGAAATCTCCATGGTTCACGGATTCTCTTATGTCTAGCCCAAGATATGACACTGAACTTACATTTGAGGTATATACAATATGTGTTCTACTACTAATTATCTTTGTGTTCAGTGCTCCTTTATTCGTTTTTGTTGATAATGGTACATTCCTGTGCTCATGTTATATTGCTTTGATTTGTTTGTTTTTCCTTTATTTGGTAGGATTTTGCGTTTCTTATGAGCCCCGGTGATAGAAGCTTTGATGCTATTGGGTTAATGAAGCAATTAAATGAGCAGACTGCACCTTCAATTGCGGATGCCCGTCAGATCTTGGGAAGTGAAACTCCAGAAACAATCCTGTTGGGAAGGAATTCCAAGGAACAAAAAGCAGATGAAAATTGTACCCTTCTGCCTTCAAATGCTATGGTATGTCTTGTCCCTACGTCAACATGATTACAAACTTTTTTTGCGAAGTGATCTATCCTTATACATAATGTTATTTTTAAATACAGTAGCCCTGCAATTTTTAGTTTAAAACATTTCTTTTCGTCATTTCTCTCTGGTCTTTATATCCTATACTAATTTTGGCATGTTTCAAGCAATAACCTGGCAGTTTTCACTTAAAACACCTACTTTTCTCTTTTTGTTTCTACTCTTATATTGAAAACTGATTGGAAGTAAACTACACTGCTCATTAGAACGAAATAATCGATGAGACAATATAAATTGTCATTTTTCAAGTAACATCCGTTTTACTTTGGAGTAGAATGTGGAAAAAGACTAGTGCTTTCTGTAAGTTATGGCTTAGGAACATACTTTCTTGTGTAGCCTCACATAGTCTCTAGTATAGTAAAAATTCTGTCGAATGTCACTCCGAACTCGTCCAAAGTTTCTCTGTCTCAAATTTACAGAAGCAGAATGACAAAAAGAACCGGAATCTGCTTATCTGGTTATATATATCTTTCCACAGCCATGGTCATTTGTTGATTTTCCTACTGTTGGTTCCTCTGCAGAGTGAGAGACGCACACTTGATTTCAGTGAATGTGGAACACCAGTAAAGGGAAACGAGACGACTACCAAATTTGGCAGCAACGACAGCGTTTCAAGTCCTTCCTCCTACCTGTTGAAATGTTGCAGATAGCAAGTCCTTCTAGGATAGACAAGTTTTCTTCCCTCAAAGGTATTTGTCGGAACATATTAGATTATAGTCATCCATTAAGCGTAATGCTTAATTCCCCTTTGCTAAATGCGGAAGCCAATAGTACATTCCCTCCTCTTTGAGCTTCATTTTGCAGGAAGCATGCTAGTGTAAAAAAGGGAAGAATAGAAAGCTGTGTAGATTCTTTCAGTAAGTTGGAGAGATTATGAGCTTTTGTAGTTCACATGTTGGATTAAGATTGGTGAAGTTCAACTTGTTTGAGACTAAGACGTAGTTGTTATTGTGGTTGTCATGTTTCCGATATGTTGAAATAACTACAAAGGAAAAAACTTATTCGTACTCGTTGGTTGCATTTGCACCAACCAAATGAATGCAAGACATTTGTCTAATTCCAAGTGTCAAAACTCCATATCCTTGATTGTCCCTAATCATACTAGCATATCTTTGTCATGTTTACCCTTCGGGGTGACCCAGTGGTTTGGGCTTGGGACTTCCATGTTTCCAGTCTCAAGTTCAAAACCCTTTACCAGCGAAAGCAAGAGGTTTGCCTTCTGGGTCGAGCTTGTCACACCGGGCTTGCCTAATGTGGGTTACCTCTTCTATGTGGTTTGCGAGCTATTGCATTGGAGCGGGGGTTTTACCCTGTGCACACCCAAAGGGTAGCGACTGCGGGTTTCCCTTTTCATAAAAAAAAATATCTTCGTCATGTTTGTGACCTTCATTTGCTAAAATATCCTCACATTTGTTTCTCTCCACTTGTTGGCTTGACGCGAGTATTTACTTCTCCCTTTCTATATACATTGTTGAATTGAAATCTTTAACACCATCTTGAAATAGTACAACTATGAATATATCCATTACCAAAAAAAGACAGAAGAACAATACAAGCTTGATTAATGATATGTTCCACATTTCATAACTTCATATCCTTATTGCTAAATTTTTTTATTGTTACATAGAAGGAAAATAAACTATATATAGTAAAGCATATTTGAATAGCTCAAAACTTGATAAGAACCTTCACACAATTTGGTTCTTTCAAGTACTCAAATGCCTTGTTTACATCATTGAATGAAACTTCATGAGTCAATAATTCATCTAGTTTGATCTCCTGCAGAAAATAACCCGGACATCGAGTGAATAGCGAGTTAGTCATAAGCCATTATTGATTGGATAGGGACAGGTACGACCAATCTATTCTAACTAGAAAAATAGAAAAAAATTCATTTTTCGTTTTTTTTTTTTTTTGAATATATCCTCCTTCCTTGGATTAGTACAGGGACACACATATCAAAAGCTCAGTGTGAAATTTGTATGCGATATATCTTTCTTTTTTCAAATTCAAAAATGTTCATGATTGAGGTTACACGTTAAAACTCATATTCATAATGTCTTATAATTAATAATACTTACTGAGTACACTTCAAAAATATTATCGAGTGTGTGTTAGGCACTTCAAAAGTAAGGTGTTTTTGGAAGATCAGACACGAGTGTGATAATATTTTTAAAAAATCCGAACACGAGTGTATCAGATAATGTACCTTGCTAATGCATTTGTCAATTATAGATGGAAGATCTGTGTGAGTTCTAATGCCACCATAGATTGATCCTTTGAGTGTTCTACCAAACATGAGAGGGACATAACTCATTTGCCAATCTAACACAAGTCCAGCTCCAAGCACTATCACTGTTCCATAACCCTAATAAATTTTTTCAAGTCACACAAAAAACATAGCTATTTTAATAAAGTAACTACAAAAAATGGGATATAAAAACAATTTTTTTTTGTAAATATTGAAAAGGTAAGTTATACACTATATGGACGTCATACGAAGTAGTGTCATGTGATATAAGACGCAAATAATAAATAGAGATAACATAAAAAATGATGCTGCTTGACTAGTGTGTGTGCACTTGTACATGTAATTATCATAGTAAATATCGAGTAAGCTCGTATACCTACCTCACTTAAGGAAAACAAAAAATTGTGATGGAATATTTATGATAGACGTGACAAATATGTTCATTGAGAGGCGGGGGGGGGGGNATTTGTAACGATTTTTGATTATTTTTTTTAGAAATTTATACCATTCTAGAATTACGATAATCATCTTTGACACAAATATTTACTTCTCTCTTTTCATATACTGTTGAATTGAAATCTTTAACACCACCTTAAAATAGTATAACTATAAATTAACCATTACCAAAAAAAAAAGAAGGTAGAGAGCAATACAAGCTTGATCACGTAATATGAAGTAGTGTCATGTGATATAAAACACAAAAGGCAAATGGAGATAACATAAAGAATGATGCCGCTCAACTAGTGTGTGTGCGCTTGTACATGTAATTATCATAGTAAATATCGGGTAAGCTCGTATAACTATCTCACTTAAGGAAATCACAAAATTGTGATAGAATATTTATGATTGACGTGACAAATATATTCACTAAGAGGGGGACGGGGGATGAAATGTGATGATTTTGATTTTTTTAGAAATTTATATCATTCTAGTATTATAATATTCATCTTGGTGGTTTGACACAAGTATTTACTCTTCTCTTTCTATTGTTGAACTGAAATCTTTAACACCACCTTAGAAATAGTATTACTATAAAATATTCTTTACCCAAAAAAAAAAGGATAGAGAACAATACAAGCTTGATTATGCTATACGAAGTAATGTCATATGATATAAAATGCAAAAAGTAAATAGACAGAGAACAAAAAAAAGTATATAGATAAAACACAAAAAGTAAATAGATAAAGTAAAAATAGTATTAGTATAAAATATTCTTTACAAAAAAAAAAAAAGATAGAGAACAATACAAGCTTGATCATGCTATACGAAGTAATGTCATATGATATAAAATGTAAAAGTAAATAGAAATAACATAAAGAAGGATGATGTTACTTTAAAAAGTGTGATTTTTGATTTATTTTTTTAGAAATTCATATCATTCTAGTATTACAATATTCGTCTTGTTGGTTTGACACAAGTATTTACTAAACCCTTTCCATATAATGTTGAACTGAAATTTTTAGCACCACCTTAAAAATAGTATTACTATGAATTATCCATTACCCAAAAAAAAAAGATAGACAACAATACAAGCTAGATCATATTATATGAAGTAATGTCATATGATATAAAACACAAAAAGTAAACATAAATAACATAAAGAATGATGATGTTACTTGAAAAATGTGTGATTTTGATAAATATTTTTTAGAAATTCATATCATTCTAGTATTACGATATTCGTCTTGTTGGTTTGACACAAGTATTTACTTCTCTCTTTCCATATACCGTTGAATTGAAAATCTTTAACACCACCTTAAAAATAGTATTACTATGAATTATCCCTTACCAAAAAAAAGGAAGAAGATCGAAAACAATACAAGCATGATCATGTTATACGAAGTAGTGTCATATGATATAAAACGCAAAAAGCAAAGAGACATAACATAAAATTAAAATTGACGATGCACTTGAAAAATGTGTATATATACTTGTACATATAATTATCAAAGTAAATTTTAAATTAGTCGAGATAGACTCAAACATACCATTCTAGTTGATTGAATGGCTTCATTGATAGTGAGTTGAGGCACATCTGTACACTCAAAAAAGTAGTCAACACCAAGTCCACCAGTAGCATCTTTAATTAATTCTGAAATTGATTTTTCAGAAATATTTATAAAATCAGTAATTCCATAAATCTTTGCTTTTTCACTTTTCATTTCATGTATATCCATCCCAATTATTTTGGCTGCTTCTTTTTGTCTAGCTCCTTCTACTACCTGTATTTTAAAGACAAGAATGAAAAGTGATCAGTAAGTATTTCTATTGCATTAGATAACAGAAAATCAAATCGACTTATAAATAAATCGATATATACATGTAAATTTCATAAATAATTATCACTTTTCAATTTCTGTATATTACTCGTTATACATCATAAATTTTTGAATTTCACTAGTGTGAGGATTTCATGTCCTCAATATTCAGTTGTGAAAAATGAAACTTTATAATAATGACAATTTCTTAATTATAAGATTGAAAAGTGATCACTGAATGCTATTTCTATCGCATGTACTTACACTCATAATTGAAAAATGATCGTCATGATAAAATATCAAATTTCATATGTGAAATTTTAAAAAATTCCTATGCAATGATAACTAAACTGAACCGGCCAATAAACAACATTGAATGTACTAATAACATTCACAAAACATATAACTAACTAAGCTTTTACCTCCATAGTTGAAAAATAGTCAACGTCATAAAATATCAAATTTCACATGTGAAACTTCAGAAAATTCATATGAATCAATATTTATTAAAAAATGACCAGTAAACGTTAGTTCTATCGAATGTACTTACACCAAGTCCAACACCTCCAAGACCAAGGACAGCAACAGTTGAACCCTTTTCAATGTTAACATCTTTCCATGTTGCTCCAAAACCAGTTGTAAATGCACAACATAAAAAAGGAACATATTCAATTGGTAACCTAGGATCAACCTTAATAACATAGTTTTCATCAAGAACTATGTACTCTGATAATGTTGAACAACTAACATGGTGATAAATTTTTTGACCATTAATAGACATTCTTGATGTTCCATCCAACAATAATCCACTAAAATTTAAAGGGTATTTATGGCATAAATTGGATTTTTTGGACTTGCAATTGGGGCAATCTCCACATTCTCCCAAGAAATGTGGCATCACTATGTCTCCTTCTTTCAAATCTTTTACACTTTCTCCCACACTTTCTATCACGCTGCAAAAAACAAAAAAAAAGTTTTATATAGACGAAATTAAATTTAAAAAATTATAATTATTATTACATTTCTGCTTAGAATAAGAAGTTTCATATTGGCAGAATATATGAGAGATGTTGGGTATATAAGTAAGCAATCTTACGCCCTAGTGACGTGTTTCAAAGCCGTGCGGCCCTAGGCCTGAAACAAACAATATCACTAGCGACTCGGGCCGTTAAATCTATGATTTTGTCTGAAGTAGCTTTCACACATAATACACCTTGTCTAATTTCACGTCCATCATTTTCTTATTTTCAAAAATGGCAGCAAATACGGAAAATTAGATTCGAAATTTAAACTTTTATGATTCAATCTTCATGAAATTTAGTATTGAAATGATTGTATTTTTAGAATTTTAAGTTCAAATATATATTATTTATTGCAATTTCAATGAGCTTTTATATTTTTCTAAATTTAAAAATATATATGAGAGAAATCAATTATTCTTACCCAACTCCTTCATGTCCAGGAATGCGAGGGAACAAAGGCTGAGAATTATCAACAATAGATCACATAATTATCAGCTATGAAATTTATTGCTAAAAAATTTAATTTATAGTTATCGATAATTAAATGAAATTAATCGCGATTTTTTTATTATTTCGCCATTAAAATTGTAATTTCTAAGAAATTTCCATATATACCTTTGGAAAGCCATTGCAACAAAGAACATCAGTACCACATAAACTAGCATAAATCATTTTAATCCTAACTTCTGTTGATTTTGGTGGATCGACTTCTATTTCTTCTATTTTCAATTCCTCTCCGGACTTCCAGACTATTGCACCTGCATTTATTTAACGAAATTTCTGACTTCATCATTTGAAATCATTATATTCCGGGCTTGATCGTCAAACAAGAAAGTTTCTAGTATCTTTTTTTATTTAATTCATAGTACGGATGTAGAGAGAAATTATAATCTCACCTTTGCATGTAATGACTGTGTGATTGCTTGAATTCATTGTGGTGAAGTCAAAAACGAGATATAATAATGTGGAGAAGATAAAATTGTTTCAAGCAAGAAGTGATATATATATATATAAAAGCATGTAAGTCACGTTAGGCATGAAAAAAATGTGATTTTTTTCGTCACGAAATGTTACTCAATTATTTAGTATTTGATTTTCAATATAGAATATGATCAATTGATTTTGTGTTGTTGTGTAATTAATAAGAAATTTGAACTTTAATCTAGTAATTGTTATAGTGCTACAACATTCTTAGAAGTCGTTAATATTATTTCATAATGTATAGTGTTATATTGTACATCGTATTATAGTATATTGTTTTAATGAATATAACACGTATCGTTCTCCGTCGTTATATAATGTCACACTTCATAATTTGGATGGTAAATCTACGAGAAAATTAGGGTATGCGATAAAACTACTATGAAAAAGTAGAGTAAAAGATAAGTCAAAACAGAATTTATAAATAATAAATGAAGACAAAATGAAAATAGAATATTAAAATAATAACGTGATCATACAAAATCAATCGTTATATAAAGTGAGTTTTTTCATCATTACCGAACAATGATTTTAAACGATATCATAGATAACATGTGAGTATTGTATAGTACTATTATTGCACTGTACTATCATTCATATATAATGTTACACTTCATAATTTGGATGGTAAACCTACGAGAAAACTAGGGTATGCGATAAAACTACTATGAAAAAATAGAGTAAAAGATAAGTCAAAACAAAATTTATAAATAATAAATGAAGACAAAATGAAAATAGAATATTAAAATAATAACGTGATCATACAAAATCAGTTGTTATATAAAGTGAGTTTTTTCATCATTACCTAACAATGATTTTAAACGACACCATAAATAACATGCGAATACTATTGTGTAGTACTATTATTGCACTGTACTATCATTCATATACCCCCACCCCACCCCTCCCCAAAAAAAACCCAATCTTAATGTGAAATAAACACTTGGAGGGAGGAAGTCCATATATTGTTTTTATGCACAAGATATTATAATAGATAATAATTAATATGTGTTAGTGTTACTTATATCGTAAAATACGGAAAATAATTAGACAAAATATGACATAACTATAATATATCAAGGATATGCATGATTTTAGATATGAAGTTAGTATCAGATTGATAGAAGGTTAGTAAGAAAAAACATTAGAAGAAATATATTGAAAGGGTAAGACATGTAAAACTCGATATCCATGGCAATTCAATATTTTCTTTACACAAATACTAATTAATTAATTATATAAAAAACTTACATAACCCTATTTGTCACTCGAAGAAATCACTGGTGAAATTATGCTGTGACATAGTTTGTTTGTTGTAGTTTTGTTTTTTTCATAATAAACAAAAAATATATATTAAAATTTTTTTGATGATAAGAGTTCAAGTTTATAATGGAAGTTTCAGAGTTTAATTTTAAAAATATACAATAAAGTAATTCGTTTATAATAAATATAGTCATATTTTTATTTTATAAAAAATAGTCAAGATCCATGAAAAGTCTACACTGATTATACATTCAAAAAATTGAATTATAGCTTACCTATGCATGAGCCATACAAAATAATTTTACAAATACACCGATTATTTATCAAAATAATTTTTTTCAAATATTTATTCATCTAATTAAAGAAGAAGAAGAAAAAGGATGAAAAATAGTTAAAAGGAAAATTGATTAACAAAAACAATTTTATTATAAATAATTTTACTTCTTTCTATTCGATCTTGACCTATTCAAAATCTCCCCTAACACAATCTCAATTTTTTAAATTTGGATTTTTTTCTATGTTTCGAATCTTTCTATATATATATATATATATATTATTACTATATAAGAAGAGGAAATAACCAAGCACCACAAGTCAACATGTGTTCCAATAAGAATTATTATAACCAATATATTTATAAAAAGAAATGACATATAAAATGAAATGGAGAGAGTATTAGTTTTTGAAAATGGAAAAGGACAAAACACATATGAAATTAAAAGACATATAAAAAAAAGTTGGTTTAACTCTCAAACATAAAAAGTAACATGTGTTATTAAAAACTTTAATAAAAAGTATTATAATTTACAATAAATAATAACTTAAATTACTATATAAGAAGAGGGAATAACCAAGCACCACAACCAATATATTTATAAAAAGAAATGACATATAAAATGAAATAGAGAGAGTATTAGTTTTTGAAAATGGAAAAGGACAAAACACATATGAAATTAAAAGACATATAAAAATAAGTTGGTTTAACTCTCAAACATAAAAAGTAACATGTGTTATTAAAAACTTTAATAAAAAGTATTATAATTTACAATAAATAATAACTTAAATTACTATATAAGAAGAGGGAATAACCAAGCACCACAACCAATATATTTATAAAAAGAAATGACATATAAAATGAAATAGAGAGAGTATTAGTTTTTGAAAATGGAAAAGGACAAAACACATATGAAATTAAAAGACATATAAAAATAAGTTGGTTTAACTCTCAAACATAAAAAGTAACATATGTTATTAAAAACTTTAATAAAAAGTACTATGATTTACAATAAATAATAACTTAAAATATCTACAAGACAACAAAAAAAAGACTAATTTTTGTAATTTTTAAATACCCAAAATACCCTCACTCTTCTTTTGACACGTGACACCCAATAAAAGGAGCTATATCTATATATATAATATAATGTATAATATAAGTAGTAGATAAGTGTGAAAGTGAGGGTATTTTGGGTATTTAAAAATACCCTCACATTCACACTTATCTACAAAAAAAAATATATATAAGTAGTAGATTTAAATATATTTAAAAATAATATAAGTAATACTATACTTAGTATGCTTAAAAATAGTAAAAACTACATAAAAAGTACTACATATCATATTACAATAATTAACAATTATTTGACACTTTCAATTCTATCAATGCCATATAAATTAGGATAAAAAAGGTAACATTTATATTCAAAAATAATATAAGTAATACTATACATTACAATAATTAATAGCTTAAATATTTAAAAGTTATATAACATATTTAATTGACTCTCTAAATTCTATTGGTACCACATAAAATGGATTATATGATAAACATATATATAGAGAGAGAGAGAGAGAATAATTCTTGATGTGCCATCCAACAATAGATTGGACCTACATGATTTGCAATTTGGTTATTCTCATTTATTATAAAATTTATATATTGAAAACTATTTAAATGGCGTATGACAAAATAGTAACTATGATTATGACTGAAAATAGTACTAGTTGTCGGTTGTAAATGATATTGATAATTGTAGACAACAATAAATAAAGATAATTGATAATGTTGGAAAATGACGGTAACAATGAATTGAAATGAAATTAATAAGTTACTCCCCATCTCAATTTATATGAGTTAATTTGAGTTGAAACAGAATTCAAAAGAAAAATAAAAACTTTTAAAATTTATGGTTTAACGATAAATATTTATGTAACTAGAAATCATTTTATTAAGGTTAAAAATTTTAATGAACATTTTAATTAAATTGTTGCTAAATATAGAAATATGTCATTTTTTAAACGATTAAAATGAAAAGTAAATCATATAAACTGAGACAAATGGAATAAACATTTATATGGAGTATTTTTTTAAATATACATGTTAAAAGATATTAAAATTTTGTTACTCGAAATTTAAATTTACCAAACATTTAAAATTCGAAAGTATAAAAAATAAATAAACTTAATAACAAAAATCTAAATAACTAATTTATTTAATCAATTTAATTCTATTAATTTTTCTTACATGAATTCATATAAAATCAATTTATTTAATTTACTTGATTCAATTTTTTGGTTTGAATCTTTTTTTTTTTTTAATAACCAAAACACCACTAATCAATAAATATAATATATATTTCGTAGAATTAGTCAATATACATGCAAATTTCATAGTTCTAAAAATAACAATATTTTCTAGAACATACTATAACCAAGAAAGGACACAGTAAACAATAATTGCAGTCCACTTGGTACTATTTTTTTGAAAAATTTGTTTTGTTTGGCAAAACCATTTGATTATTTATGCCACTTTTTTCACACAAAAGTTGTAAAATTAGCTTAAGATACAATGGCTTTTTTACCAACTCGCACAAAACCCATCTCAGAAACTTCATTTTTTCTACCAAAATTAAGAAATTTGGAATTTTCAAGATCAAAGATCAGACCTTTAACCAGATCCAATCTTTTCAAGAACTCAACTTTTTCCTCTGGTATAGATAACATGTGAATACTATTGTATAGTACTATTATTGCACTGTACTATCATTCATATACCCCCCTCTCCCCCCAACGGATCTCAAGCCTTGCAAGCTTTCGAAGTCTTGCATTCATTTCTGTCTCATTTTTAGGTAGACGCCCCCTCCCCCCCTCCCACAAAAAAAAAACCCAATCTTAATGTGATGTAAACACTTGGAGGGAGGGAGTCCATATATATCTTCTTTTGTTTTTATGCACCGGATATTATAATAAATACTAATTAATATGTTTTAGTGTTACTTACCTTAAAATACGGAAAAATAATTAGACAAAATATGATATAACTGTAATATGTCAAGGATATGCATGATTTTAGATATGAGAGTATCATATCGATAGAAGGTTAGTAAGAAAAAACATTAATGGAAAATATAACTGAAAGGGTAAGACAAGTAAAACTCGATATTCATGTCAATTCAATACTCTCTTCACACAAATATTAATTAATTAATTATCTAAAAAGTTAACGTAACTGTTTTTGTCACTCAAAGAAATACAAATGATTTGTATTTTAGAGGTTAAATTATTGTGTGAAATAGTTTGTTTTGTCTTTTGTAGATTAGTTGTTGTAGTTTTGTTTTTTTCCGTAATAAACAAAAAAATAAATATAAAATATTCTCGATGACAAGAGTCCAAGTTTACAACGAAAGTTTCGAAGTTTAATTTTAAATATATACAATAAAGTAATTCGTTTATAATAAATATAGTCATATTTTTATTTACATAAAAAATAGTCAAGATTCATAGAAAGTCTACACTGATTATATATTCAAAAAACTAAAATATAGCTTACCTATGCATGAGCTATACACTGACTATATATGAAATACTCAAAAAATGAAATATAACTTAACTATACACGAAGTGTACACTGATTATTTATCCAATTAATTTTTTTCCTAATATTTATTCATATAATTAAAGAAGAACAAAAAGGATGAAAAACAACTAAAAGGAAGATTGATTACAAAAAAGAAGGTGATTTCGAAAACAAAAATAGTTTTATTGTAAATAATAATTTTACTTTTTTCTATTTGATCTTGACCTACTCAAAGTTTCCTCTAACATAATCTCAATTTTTTAGATTTAATTTTTTTTCAAATATTTTGATATATATATGGACATTAATTCTTGATGTGCCATCCAACATTAGATTAGACCTACGTGATTTGCAATTTGGTTATTCTCCTAGGTAAAGTCTTATTATATTTTCCTCCAAACAGAAACCATCCTTATTAATGTATGAAAAAAAGTTGGATAGGGGTATTTTAATTCACATACTATCTTTTTCACGTCGAATATGTATTTTTCGATATAAATAATTTAAAGGTTGATTAAAATAATAATATCAATTATAAATTTAGTTTGTAAGGATAATATTTATATTTGATATTAATAATTTAAAGATCTGTAAAAAATAATAATATCAACTATGAATTTTATTTACACGTATGAAATAAATTGTCGATAGATACAACATGGTGGTCTTTTTTTTTTAGTATATAAAATATAAACTTGTCGTTCAATTTTTATATTTAATAAATGTGAAATCATGATATGAAATATGAAATTCTCAAATCAAGATTTTTGAAGAATTTGAGATCGTTTCATCTCATAATTTGAAATTAATCAAAAGATCAAATCAATTGTTCAAACATTAATGTTAAATCACGAGATAAAATCGTAGGTACAAACACACACTTAAAATCATTAGTTCAAAGCGCTAATTTTGTGACAGTTAAATTCTAAAAGAAAAATAATAATCTCTTCATTTTAATTTGTTTGATATAATTTGTGCTTCGATAATTACTTATTTTTTAAAAATAAAATTTATATATGTGAAAATTATTTATGACAGGGAATAGTAGTTGTTGGTTGTAAATGATGACACATAGTTGATAATTGTGTCAACGATAACGACAATTGATAATGGTGGAAAATGACGGTAACAATGAATTGAGCCGTTACTTTCTTTGTCTCAATTTATATGAGTTAATTTGACTTGATATAAAGTTTAAAATAATTTTTTTGAAATTTATGGTTTAAAATGAATGATAGATAATTATGTGGCTGATAATCATTTTATTAAGGTTAAAATAAATATTTTAAATTTAAATTGTTACTAAATATAAAAATATATATATTTTTTTTGATCAACTAAAAAATTATTCTTACTTTTGTGATACATATTTGTAGAATTAGTCAAAAATACATGCAGAATCGGACCACAGTTATAAAAATAACAATATTTTTTCTACAACATATAACCAAGAAAGGACACAGTAAACAACAATTGCAGTCCACTTGGTACTATTTTTATGAAAATTTTGTTTTGTTTTGGAAAAAAACATTTGATTATTTCAAGAAGTTATGATTATTTATGCCACTTTTTTCACACAAAATTTGTAAAATTTGCTAAAGATACAATGACTTCTTTACCAACTCTCACAAAACCCATCTCAGAAACTTCATTTTTTCTACCAAAATTAAGCAATTTGGAATTTTCAAGATCAAAGATTAGACCTTTAACCAGATCCAATGTTTTCAAGAACTCAACTTTTTCCTCTGGTAAATCTTGATTTTTTTAAATTTTTTTTTAATGATAGTACTAACATGGTTAGCTGTTTGGTGTGGGGCAGGTGGACAATATGGTCCAACCTTTGATGTTCCACTTCTTTCTTGCTCAGAGGTTTGGCTTTTCTTTTCTTCAATCTTAAATGTTTATGTAAAGACTTCATTTTTCCTATCACATGTTGAGTCAGAGCGCTTTCCCTCGATTTGTTTGTGTGGTTTTGATTTGATGTGGTGTTGATTAGTTTGTCTGGTCTTGACTTGAAGTAGAGTCGATTTGTTTGTTTGGTTTTAACTTGATGTGGAGTTGATTTGTTTGTTTGGTTTTGACTTGACTTAACGTGGGGTTTAAGAAAGTAAAAAAGGGCTTTTGAATATTGTGTTTTTAGTTACTAAAGATACGTAGAATATACTAAACTGTATAGTGTGTGGAAAGTAAAAATTAAAGAGTTGCTGAAAAAGGAAACATATGTTCTTTTTTAAACGGATTAAAATGGTAAGTCAACAACAACATACCAGTGTAATCGCACAGGGTGACGTTTGGGGAGGTTAGAGTGTACAAAGACTTTACCTCTACCTTTGAGGTGAGGTGGAATGGATGTTTCCGATGGACAGTCGGCTCAAGACAAAAACATTTTAGATAAAGATGTAATGGAAGTATCAGAACAGTTGTATAGCAATAATTGAACTGCGCACGAAATAACTGATAGTAACCTAAATTGATGAACAAGAAACTACAAAAAGTAGAACTATGCCTACTAGTAAGTGCGACAAGCATACGTTCCTACTTACTCGTGTAGATGCACTCCTTCTTACTAACCATCCTCCCTACTGGTAAGGACTAAAAAGGAAAGTATGACAAGCAACATATTATCTGAAAACAGTGAGAAAGAGTCAATATAATGGAGAACGGAGTTGTTTGAACTTAAAAAGTGGACAGTACATTTTCTGGCCATCATTCCTTCTATGTGGCTTGTATTCTAGTTAAGCAACTGGTTCTAAATTCCACCTTGCCATCTTGTTTTAAACAGTGTTATCAAAAGCTTTAAGGTTCATTGGGGCTTTAAGCGCAAATAAAGGATGGACTTTAATGAGAAAAGGCACAAAGGGAGAAAAAATATAAATATACATTATTAGTCCAAAACTAATATATAAGCTTGAATGACAACAAGTATATGAACAAAGAAATTGAAGAAAAATTACGATAAAGTCAAATATCAATTTCTTAGTGTCGCCTCTTTAGAAGATGCTCATTCACAAGGAAAAGTGTTCCTTAGAACCTTAACGACGACACTGAAGCGCACACTAAGTGAGGCGAAGTGCTCAACACGTTTTGAGCCTCATTTTAGGGCTTAAGCGCGCCTTTGATAACACTGGTTTTAAAACAAAAGAAGATTAGCTTTTGTAAATTCAGCTTGCTCAAGGCATTTCCAAAGGTGGTCTGTTCTGTTCACCCTTTCAACAGTAATTCTTCTGATTTATGGTTGAATTAAGCTGGTTCAAAAGTCAAAAACTAGTAATATGGGATTTACTCTTGTAGTTTCTTGTCCTACGAAAACTGTTACTATATGTTGTTTCTTGTACTTTGACTAAGTACAACTATCATATTGTTATGTTGTAGTACTGTTTTGTTACTATTTGTTGTTTTTATTACTATTTGTTGGTTCTTGTACTTCAATTTTTTTTTTCTGGATTGCTTTGGACTGTTTTTCTTGAGCTGAGGGTCTATGGGAAACAGCCTCTCTACCTTTGAGGTAGGGGTAAGGTCTACGTATAATCTGCCCTCCCCAGATCCTACTTTGTGGGACTACACTGGGTACGTTGTTGTTGTACATGGTCTACTACTAAAGTTAATGCCATGTGATCAGGGGGTCACGGGTTCGAGCTATGGAAACAACCTCTTGTAGAAATGCAAGGTAAGACTGTACGATAGACCCTTGTAGTCCGGTCCTTTCCCGGACCCGTGCATAGCAGGAGCTTAATGCACCGGGCTGCCCTCTTACATCGTCTACTTTGTTTTCTGTCTTGATAAGCTTCATTTCTCTTTCTTAGCACCTTCTTCAGAACAGATTATCTGAAACTTACATGTCCTGTATGATTACAAATCCCGGTTTTCACTAGAAATAAGGAAAGTAAAAAGAATAACCTGGCTTCTGCATTGTGTATTGCTAAAAGATGATAACCACAAAGTATCAATGAATAATCGATAAATTATTAGGGATACTTCATACTTCATAGAGTACATAAACCTTGTAGCTGATATCAATAAAAGGGCTTCTCAAAAGTAAATGGTCTTTATTTTCCCTGTAAAGGTTATTGAGAGGATGAGAACTAGTCGAGAAGGTCACAACACCAAGCAGCTTTATTTGGCAATGTACTCAAGCGTTTTTGGTGGAATCACAACTGATACAGCTGCCATGGTTATCCCCATGGATGATCACATGGTTCATAGAGGGCATGGTGTCTTTGATACTGCTGCCATTATGGATGGGTTAGCATTTCTAACTATAATTTCGGTTCTTTATCTACCAAAGTTGATTTGTTAGATCGAATTTCCGTTCCTGTATGTAACATAGATTAAGCCTAAAAAGAGATTTATCGTTCCTAGAGCTGCACTTGATTACATAAACACATATCCAAGTGACCATGCTCATGCATCTCCTTTGATAAAATTTGTCTTGGTATGAATTCATTGCGAAGTTCGACTAGTCAATTTATCATCCTGCAGTGTTTCATAGTAATATGCTGTTTGGGGATTTCAGGTTTGTCAACATGTAAATTGTGATATAAACCCCTTTACATTAGGTGGTATTTCGTACTCGTAAGTTGAGATAATAAGCTCTGATTTTATTGCAGATTGAACACACAATAACTTAGTTATCTCTCTAACTTGGCCAAATTCTTGTCCTTTTTGTTCAATTAGCTCTTCTAGCTACTCTTGAACCCTTATCTTATGTTCTATGTGGGGAAATCGTCGATTTCTAGCAATACATTAGATACGCAACTCTCGAGTGTGGGATTAGTTGTAATCGACATGACTGTGAACAAGAATGAGAAGCTAAAAGATAGTTGAGATTCTTGGGTTTTGCTTTATTTGTCTTATTTCTTATGTACCATCAGATACCTTTATGAGTTGGACCAACACCTTGATCGTTTCCTGGGATCTGCAACCATGGCCAAAATACAAATTCCTTTCGATAGGGAAAGCATTAGACGGATTCTCATCCGTACAGTAAGTGTTTCCAAGTGCAGAAAAGGTTCTTTAAGATACTGGCTTTCGGCAGGACCTGGTGATTTTCAACTATCTTCATCCGGCTGTCATCAATCAACTCTTTATGCCATTGTAATTAAAGATCAATCACCTCCTGATCACAGGGGCATTAGAGTTGTAACGTCATCCATCCCGATTAAACCCCCACAGTTTGCTGTCATGAAAAGTGTTAATTATCTTCCGAATGCACTTTCCAAGATGGAAGCAGAAGAAAATGATGCATATGCAGCAATTTGGTTGGATGGCGATGGCTTTGTTGCAGAAGGCCCGAACATGAACGTGGCTTTTGTCACAAAGGAAAAGGAACTTCTGATGCCTTGTTTTGACAAAATTCTCAGTGGCTGTACAGCTAAAAGAGTTGCAGTTCTTGCAGAAAATCTAGTAAAGGAAGGTAAACTTCGGGGCATTAGAGTAGAAAATGTGTCTGTACAGGACGCGAAAAGAGCAGATGAGATGATGCTAATTGGTAGTGGGGTTCTTGTACGCTCGGTGGTGCAGTGGGATGAAGAAGTCATCGGTAATGGTAAGCGTTTCTCTGCTTCCATCGAAACAATATTTAACTATGCACTGTTGCCCACATGTTCCATTTGCTTTGGTTTCATATGCTTTGCTCAAAGTCTGATATTTTAAAATTCGAGCACGAAATGATCTTTTCTTGATTAATGGATCCAACGTAAGTACTGCTCGTCAAACTAAGACTAGATTGACAGTGGTGAAGCCAGAAAATTCATCAAGGGTGTTCAACTGACCACCCTTAACTGCATGTGGCTACGCGACAGATATTTGATACCAACATATATTCACTCTTTCTAAACACACAAGTCCTATCTAAAACCTTGTTCTGTTGAAGCTAGTTTTCATATAATTATGCAAGGGTGGCATAAATTTACGATTGTTCGAGACGTTACAAATGAAATTTTGGCTTCTTTACTTGATTGTATTCTGATCTCCTTTCTGTTTCTTCCTCCTCCTTAATGTAGGTAGAGAAGGTCCTGTGACACAAGCTCTGCTAAATCTTCTCTTGGAGGATATGAAGTCAGGGCCTCCCACGGTGCGAGTTCCAGTTCCCTATTGATGAGCAGAGGCCGAACTCAGTAGCTTTTGCTCAAACAATATATTCATAAAAGATTGAATAATCTCACTCATCAAGTATTGCAGGAATTAGGAAAATAAGCTTTGTAATGGCTCTTCATAAGAATGAAATTTGTATTATGGCCAAAGGTCAAAAACTGTTTGATTTTTCTCACATTCCACTCTTGTTTTCTGCATTAGTTAAAAATATGATGTAGATATCAATGAAATGTATAACTTTTACAAATCATAAATATGCATGCATATCAAAGCTTACAAATTTTTTTAGTAAAAATGTTAAAAGATTACCACCATGATGTGTGGCGGACAGTGACAGAGTTAGAATATTCATCAAGGAATGTCAAAATATTTAATTTTGTCACTAGCTAAGATTGAACATAAATCCTTGAGAAAGTTTTTGCAATACCTTAACTACTACGCAAATCTTCAACTTGTGTCATTTGTCAAGATGTCTCAGATATATTTAACTTATTTATAAAATTAAATTTTAACCTATTTATACAATATAGTTTTTAAACAAAGGGGTGTTGCTTGACCCCTTCGAGCAAGTGTAGCTTTGCCCCTGGTAGCAGGATGGTTGAGATTTCTCTGTTTTTAACTAAAACTCGGTGTCACTTGACCCCCTCGAGCAAATGTAGCTCTGCCCCTGGTGGCAGAATGGTTGAGATTTCTCTGTTTTTAACTAAAACTCTCAAGTTTGAACTTTAGAAATGAATGACGAACCTCGTGATTGTGAATAAATGTAAATCTAACTATTTGGGATTTAAATTAACTAAAAACTTATTACTTATAATTTATAGGTATATGAATTTGGTCGAGAAAATGACATAAATAGTCCCTTAACTATATGAGTAAGTCTAAAATGGTCCCTTAACTATACACTTAACGGATTCAGTCCTTGAACTATTTTAAAAACTTATCAGCTTTGGTCCCTTAACTATACACTTACCGACTTTAGTCCTTTAACTATAAACTTACCGATTTTAGTCCTTTAAGTATTCAAAAACTTATCAAGTTTGGTCTTTGTCCATTTTTTTCTAATACAAATAACTTTGATTTATATTAACAGAATCCATGCCTCGAGAAATTAAATCTTTTAGCAACTTTTTCTGTTGTTTCTCTCTCTCCGCTACTTTTTCTTCAAATTAACCTTATGCGAAGAACCTAAACCTCAGCGATTTAAAATAAAATTCACAAGGAAAGAAAATATAAGTCATAATTTTATTCAACAGAGAATAAAATGAAGCATATTATTGCTACTAATGACTTCAATATGTTAACCTTTATTATAAAAGAAAAAAAAATTTATTACGCGTTAAATCCAAATGTTATACTCCAACAACTTCATTGAACATTTTTTTTTATTTTTCATAAATTGAAATTTATAAAATGGTAGATTTGTAATTTTTTTAATTTTTTTTAAATAGATCAATTTTTATTATTCTATTCATTTTATTTTACATAAAGAAATTTGAGTATATTAAATAAAATTCCCACTGATTAGCATATTCAAGTGCTTAATTTTATCCTCCATTGAATAAAATTAGAACTTATATTTTCTTTCCTCATTAATTTTATTTTGAATGACGTTATTGTTCTTTTCACAAGAGTAGTTTGAAGAAAAAAGGCCGGGATAGAGAAACAACTTAAAAAATGGGTTAAAGAATTAATTTCACAAAGATTTCGGTTAATATAAATCTAAGCTATTTGCATTAAAAAAAATGGACAAAGACCAAACCTGATAAGTTTTTGAATATTTAAAGAACTAAAATCGATAAATTTATAGTTAATGGATTAAAACCGGTAAACGTATAGTTAAGAGACTAAAGTTGTTAAAGTTTTTGAATAGTTAAATGACTAAATCCATTAAGTGTTTAGTTAAGAGGCCATTTTAACCTACTCCTATAATTATTATAGGGACTATTTATGTCATTTTCTCGAATTTAATAGTAGCCGATAAAACATAAATCTTTTTAAAATACAATACACGTGTTCACTTCCCATTGGTTAGATTTTTTATTTTATTCTTGCTTATGAAAAAAAAAAAAACTAATTATTATGATCATAATAGAACATAAGAAAAATGCAATCTATAGAGAGAGAAAGAGAGAATCATATGATTTGAGACGATTATTTGATTCGTTTTTTCGGAATCTCGCCGGTGATTTTTTTGACGCCGGAGATTTCGAGTTCGCCGGCGATCAATTTATTGTTTGATCGGTGACGGATTTTTTTCTGGCGGTAATAGGATGGTGAATTTTTTGGTGGAACGAGCGACGAGCGATATGCTCATGGGTCCTGATTGGGCGATGAATGTCGAGATCTGCGATATATGCAGTCGCGATCCAGCGTATGCTTCTCCATTTTCCTTTTTATTCTTTCCCCTTTTGCATGTTTTTTTTTTTTGAATATTTGTGATAAAGCTGTAAATTTCAGTAGTAGTAGTATCTGGTTAGGTTCTGGCATCTGTATGTCAATTTTAGTTTAGAAAAGTATTTTTTCTCCTCTGTTTTAGCATGTAGAATTTTGCTTTTATGTTTTTTTTTATTATGAGCTGAATTTTGTGAATATTTGTAAGTGAAGAAGTTGTATGATTTCTGTAGTAATTAGTAGAGATTTAGATGCCAGTGTTGCAATATGTGTGAGATTTATAGACCTTTTAGTTTTATAAGAAATTATCTTTTCTCTATTTTTGTTATCTGAGATTTTGCTATTGCCTATTTGATTTAGAAGTATGATTTGGCTTTCTGTTTAGTTTGTTTGTAATTGAAAAGTTTGAACTTTTGATAGTAGTAGGTTTTAGTTAGATAGGGCTATGCTAGTGTAGAATTAAGTGCACCTTTAACCCTTCGGGGTGGCCCAGTGGTTTGGGCTTGGGACTTCCATGTTGGAGGTCTCAAGTTCGAAACCCCTTGCCAGCGAAAGCAAGGGGTTTGCCTTCTGGGTCGAGCTCGTCGCACCGGGCTTGCCTAGTGCGGGTTACCTCTCTTATGTGGTTTGCGAGCTATTGCATAGGAGAGGGGGTTTTACCCTGTGCGCACCCAAAAGGTAGCGGCTGCGGGTTTCCTTGTCATAAAAAAATAAAATTAATTAATTTTACCTTTAGTTTTCGAAAAAAGTAACTTTGTTTTTTTCTCTTTCTCTATTTTTTGTTTGTAAATTTTGTTGTTTATTATTTTGTTTTGGTGAGTTGTTTTGAACATTTGCAAATGCAATTTGTAATTTTTTAACTTACAGCAGAAGCTTGTATGTCAATGTAGTTTTAAGTGTGTGATTTAGAGAACTTCTGGTTTTAGGGAACCCTTAATTAGTCTAACACTTGATCTCAAGGTCGAGAAGAGTCGGGAAGAACAAGATATAAAAACATTCACCTTTTAAAAAAAGAGAGTCTGAAAGAACAAGAGATTTCTCTGTTTTCCGAAAAAGAAAAACTTAGCCTACTTTCGATGAAGCTGAAACGAAAACCATGAGAGACAAAGATTTGATTCTTGGCAGTAGTAGGTGATTTCTTCTCATTTTCCAAAGTCTAAGTGGACAGAGCCCTTTGGTCTTGTACTTGCAGGAGAATGCACATAGTTGGTGAAATAATCGAGATACATGTTAATTAGTTTTTTACAAAACCATTAAAAATGGGTGATAAAGAATGTCTTATAAGATAAATTAGTTGCCGCTTTCGCAAAGGAATCGAGTTGAATAGAGTGGAATGGATACAGTTTATATAATCAATTCTAGCTAGTTTGAATTGGGGGTGAATTATAGAAAACCTCTGCCTTGCGAGATTGTTTTGCTAGCATTGGAATAGTGTGACCTCAAAACTGGAATGGATATATAGGTTTGATAAAGTTGATCCTACTAATTATGGATTGATGCATTGTTGATTAATTTTCTTTTTTATGAGAAAGTTAACTAGTATCATAAACAGAGAAATACACCAATAGTGTACTTCTGTAGTAATTACATCAAAATGGTAGAGGGACAGACAAAAAAGAGATCTATCACCAATCTCCCTTCAAAACTATCTAAAAATAGGGCTAATATCCCCCTGATCCTTCGGTGCAGCATGGATACACCAAAAGTAAAAAGGTCACTTAACAGTTCATTTTTAGGCTTTGGAAGGGAATGCTTTTGTTCTCAAAACATCTCTGATTTCTCTCCCTCCATATTGTCCACTAGATGCAGGCAGGGACAATCTTTCATCTCTCCTTGTGTCTTGACTGATTTTCATCTCTATTCCAACATGCTAGAACATCTGTAGTATTCCTTGGCATGGTCCATCTAATACCCCTGAGGCTAATGAACCACTGCCATAGTTTCTCAGTCCCTTTACAATGCATAGTTGATTGATTGATGGTAATATTATCTTCTGTGATTATGGGACTGTGCTGGACTATATAGGTTGAGTTCAAAAACTAGGTTTGCATCTTCATATACCACTCCCTTCGTTTCATCTTGTGTGGTAATTTAAGTGAGCATAATTTTAATAATGCGAAGGAGGTTTTCAAATCTTCTTTTTTATGGGTGGTGTCCGGGACAGCTTGCACGGACCTCGACTAATTCCATCAAGTACCTGCTACCTCGCACCAACACAGGTACTGGATAACTCTGGCCACCAAAAGAGTGTCATTAAGTGAATAAAGGTAAAATGAGAATGTTGGTAATAAAGACTACTAAATATAGAAAGGTGACATTCTTTTTGAAACAGATGAACAAAGAAAATATGTTACATAAACTGAAAGGGAGGGAGTATTACACTTGAGGTCATTGTTGTGCCATGCCCCACTACACACTGTTTTGGTTGGAACTGGAAGATAGGATTTAGAAGGAATCAGAATTCATGAATAAGTTGGTAAAAGTATTTTTTCTTTAAATGAGAAGAAACTAAAAAGGAAATAGCTGAGCTATCATTGCAGCACCTTATTGATACTAATTAACAGTGATGTTCTCTGTGTGTTGCTTGAAGAGTCCTAGCTTAATGAGAATTAAGCAAGTGAGTTTTCCTTATTTATTCTTGCTAATGCATAACTTTAAAGTGCTTTCAAGTGTGTTTCAGTTTCATGCTTGGTATGACTAGGACAGACAATTGATTGGGTAATATAAGACTAGTTAACCGTGCTGCTTTTCTTTGTGTATCACCTCATGCAGGCAAAATGTGCTTGAACAGTATATGTTTCATTAGAGAGCAGAATGACAAGTCTTAGTCCCTATTTTCTATAAAGTCATAGTTTAACCAATTTGCCACAAATGGTAGGCAAAAGAAAAGAATCTAAACAAATGAGTGATTCTCTACAAAAAGCACCTGATGATCAGTGCTACATTGAATCTCATAGGTGCAGAAAAAAGTAACAGGAACAAGAAAGACCTCCTAATTTGTGCAAGGAGTTTCTCGTCCTTTCAAAAGTTCTCCTATTTCCTATTCTCCAAATTGTCCATATAGGTTCTAGAGGAGTACCCTTGGCCCTTCTTCATTTATTTATGTTGTTTTTTTATCTTTTGTTTTTATTGTTTTGTATTTTTACGTTTTTATCTTTTGCCCTTTGGCTGCTATTGGCATCTAATTTTGTTGTGATAGCAGCAACTTTTATGTTTCCTAGTTAGAGTGCCCTCATGTTTCTGGTGCTTGATGGTTATTGTATGAGATCTGTCTACTTTTCATTACTCACTAGGCTATTATGAGAGACTAGTATATATTTTTTTTTTGATAAAGTAAAGTTGTATTCCTCAGCAAAGAGGGTATGCTGGCAACCATCAAAAAGATTTACATTAGTGACCCAAAAAAGACCAACTCAAGAAATTGCTACTAAACTTATAAAGAAGAGAAAAAATTTAAAATCTGTCCAGCATCCTCTATACCCTCCTCATTACACCAAAAACAGAAGGTCTTCATACAACGCCATTTGATCTTTTGTACTGATTCTGCAGTATTTTCCATACACCTCTTGTTTCTTTCTCTCCAAATAGTCCACCATATACAAGAGGGTATCATGTTCCACCATTTCTTCTAGCTCTTACTCCCCTCCTCTTCTCACCCAACAACTAAACCCAGCAACTAAGGTCTGCAGTGTGTTCTGGCATTGTCCAGTTTGTGTGTGTTCTGCTTAGAAAAAGGGCCCATAATTGAGCAGTGACTTTGCAATGGAGGAATAGATGGCTATTAGTCTCATTTGTCTCATTACACAGTGAACACCAGGAAGCTATTTCAAAGCCTCTTCTTTGCAGCTTCTCATGAGTTAGGCATGCCCTTCTAGCCACTAGCCATGAGAAACACCTCACTTTAGTTGGCACTTTATTTTCCATACCTTACTCCATGGTCCAGAGATTTCCCCTGGAAGTTCCTTCACTTTCCTATTGTACAATCTGCTGACTGACAACATACCATCATGATTGTGTTTCCAAATCATTACATCAACTTCCAGATTTGTGCCCTTGAAATCATCTAGTGTTTGTAGCATCTCGGCTACTCTCCCTATCTCCCAGTCATTTAGTAACCTTCTGAAGCTGAAATTCCACCCTTGTTCAGACCATACCTCATTTACCATTGCATGTTGAGACGAGCTGAGGATATATATATCCGGATAGGAAGACATCAAGGAATCCTGACCAATCCAGTGATCTTTCCAGAAAAGAACCCTGGTCCCATTCCCCACTTTGTATCTAATATTGTGTTGTAGTTGACCCCATAAATTTCTAATAGTTCTCCACACCGAGACACCATACGGGATATTCACCATATCGGAAACCCATGGGCTATTCTGGCCGTACTTGTTACTGATAACTTCCTTCCAAAGTGCTTGATCCTCTCTTCCGAACCTCCACAACCATTTTGCCAACAAGCAATTGTTTTGTAGCCCCAAGTTTTTGATCCCTAAACCCCCTAGCTTTTACTCAGCAAAGCAGTTTGCCATTTGACAAGATGTATTTTTTTACCTTCCTTGATTCCCGACCAAAGAAAATCCCTCCTTAATTTATCAAGTCTTTCTTCCACTTTGACCGGCATAGGGAATAGGGACATCACATAGGTAGGTAAAGAGTCTAGTACAGAGTTTATCAGAATGGTTCTCCCATCGAAGCATAGATATTGAGATTTCCAGTTTGCCAGCTTCTTCTCAGTTTTTTCAATTATACCATCCCATATCACTAGCTCTTTATGGTTGTTTCCAAGTGGCATACCTAGGTAAACAGTTGGGAGTTTTTCAATTCTGCACCCCAAAATGTTTGCTAAGGCCTGGATCTGTGTCACCTCTTTGATGGGATATATACAACTCTTCCTCCAATTGACTGCCAAGCCTGAGACCACCTCAAAGACTACCAATATCATTCTGACAATTCTAATTTGTTCCTCCTTAGCTTCACAAAATATGACAGTGTCGTCAGCATAGAGCAAGTGACATATCTGCATATCCACCCCTGAGAAATTGCCTACTTTGAATCCTTGCAACAATGAGTTTTGAGTAGCCACACTCATCATACTATCGAATCCTTCCATGGCTATGATGAAAAGGAAAGGGGACAAAGGGCCTCCCTGTCTGAGACCTCTTTCTGAGGGAAAAAAACCAGTAGGTTCTCCATTTATCAGAATGGAGAACCTAACAGTTTTTATACAGACCTCAATCCATCTCAACCATCTCTCACCAAACCCCATTTGTTTTAACATATTGAGCAAAAACTCCCAGTTGACATGATCATATGCCTTCTCAATGTCTAGCTTGCACATAACTCCAGAGTCAGCCCCTCTGAGTCTAGTATCTACACATTCGCTAGCAATAAGGGCAACATCCATGATCTGTCTTCTTTTTATGAATGCCATCTGATGTTTGTTTACCAGTTTGTTGATTACTTTCTTCAACCTCTCAGCTAGTAGCTTAGCTATAATTTTGTATACCCCGCCTATCAAACTTATGGGTCTGAAGTCCCTAAGCTCAACTGCCTGTCTTCTTTGGGATAAGAGCCACAAATGTGGCATTCAAGCTCTTCTCAAAGACCTGCTGATCATGAAATTGTCTGATGGTATTCATGATATCTACCTTGAGCATCTCCCAAAAGTTCTGATAAAAGCTCAAAGGAAACCCGTCAGGGCCAGGGGCTTTGTCGCTTGCACACAATTTGATTCCTTCTGCCACTTCTTCTTCCTCGAATTGTCTTTGTAACCAATCCTTCTCCTCCAAACTGATGCTTTCAATGCCTTGTAAGATTAGACCAGGCCTCCAATTCTCTGTTTCTCTGTATAGTTTCTGATAGAAATTAGTAATCTCTGTTTTGATCTCATCAGTATCAGTCAACTCTCTGCCATTTACTTCCAATTTTTCAATTGAGTTTATTCTTTTGTGTGCTGTGGCCATCCTATGGAAGTACTTGGTGTTCTTGTCTCCATGTTTGAGCCATTGAATTCTTGACCTTTGTCTCCAAGCTATCTCCTCATTCCTGGAAGCTTCATCAAACTCCCTAGATAGATGAACTTTTTGAAGGAGTTCATCATCAGTCAATATTCTCTGCTCTTGTATCTTTTCCAGACCAGCAATTTGATTGAGTATCTCTTCCTTCTTTTGTTTCCAGCTGACTCTGTTCTCATAGCCCCATTTTTTCAACTTCCCTTTCAGTAACTTCAGTTTGGAAGCTAAGATAAAAGAGGGGGTCCCATTTACTGAGAAGGAGCACCACCAATCCTTACCTTCTCCCTGAAACCTTCTACTTGCATCCACCATCGTTCAAACTTGAAATAAGATTTCTTCAAGTTCAGCTCCCTGCAAGTTAGCATCACTGGATTGTGATCAGACTCTAGTCTCGGTAGAAGACTTTGCCTAATTTGTGAGAAAGAGTCGTCCCTATGATGAGAGTAAAGAAATCTATCCAATCTAGAAGCAGTCACATGGTTTTCATCCCTTCTCCAGCTGTACAATCCTCCAAATAAAGGAGGGTCAATTAGCTCCATTTCATTTATCCAATCTGTGAAGTCCTGTTTTTTTTTTTTTTTTGAGAATGGTAAAGTTGTATTCATCAGCAATGAGGGTATGCTGGCAACCAAACAAAAAAAAATAAAAATTCAAAGGCCAAGTAGTCATGATTACAAAGAGCCTAGGAAATCTACTAACTGATCTACTTCATATATACCCCCTTCTTTACACCAAAAATATAGAGTATTAATGCAGTTTTCTTTAACTTTCTTCATTGGGTTAGTAATATTCTTAAAGCACCTATTGTTTCTTTCCTTCCAAATTGACCACCATATGCAAGATGGAACTAGATTCCACCATTTTTTCTGTGTTTTACTCCACCTCTTCTCATCCAACAGTTTAGTAGGTCAGCAGTATGCTCAGGCACCACCCAAGGATCTTGAATAATGCTTTGAAACATATACCATATCTGGGAAGTCACTCTACAGTGAAGGAACAAATGATTGTTTGTTTCCTCCTTCTCATGGCAAAAGAAGCACCTAGAAACAATCTGAAATCCTCTTTTTTTAGTCTCTCCTGAGTCAGACATGCTCTTCTGCACACTGACCATGTGAAACACTTTATCTTGGTTGGGGTGTTGGATTTCCAAATTTGTTTCCAAGGTCTAAAAATGCCCCCCCGGGTGTGTTGCCAGGTCTCTTTTGTACATTCTTCCAACAGAAAATTCCCCATCCCTATCATGTTTCCATCTGATTGCATCAGGATTAGTGTTGAGTCCCGGAAAATCTTCCAACCTTTGCAGTAAATTGGCTACTCTATCCACCTCCCAGTCATTTAAGAGCCTCCGAAGGGTTATATTCCACCCTTGCTGAGACCACATGTCAGCAATAGATGCTCCAGGTTTGTCGCAAAAAGAGTACAAATCTGCTAAGTCCTCCATGAGGGAGTTCTGTCCTATCCACTTGTCTTTCCAAAAAAGGATCCTAGTCCCCTCACCCACCTTGTAGCATATGTTCCTCGCTAGTTTTGGCCACAAATTTCTGATAGACCTCCAAACTGAGACCCCATAGGTGCTGGTCACAGTGTTGGATGTCCATGAATCAGTTTGTCCATACTTGCTAACAATAACATCCTTCCACAGAGCCTGCCCCTCTTTACCAAACCACCTAGCCATTTTGACAGTAAGCACCTATTTTGCCCCTGTTAATCTCTGTCCAGTTGATCTTTCCGTGGGATATCTTGTCACATTGAAATCCCCACAGAACAACCAAGGACCTGTGCATGTGTTCTTTAGATTGATTAGATCCTCCACAACTCCCTTCTGATGACTTCGTTACAATCAGCATAAATTGAACTAAGGAACCAAGTTAAGTTCGTATTAATGCCTTCAAATCTACATGTGATTACTTGCCCAGAAGCCTCCACCAATTCACCTTTCCACATTCTCCTGTCCCATAACACTGCTATACCCCCACTTCTCCCCACAGCCTCTAAGTGTAGTTCTCCCAGCCATCGGTTGAACCACAGTTATTTGATCAATTGTGTATCTGCTCCTGTCAATTTTGTTTCCACTAATTTTATGTATCTTAGTTTGACTAGGTACGGAGTTTTAGAGATTAAGTAAGATTCTTGTGGTCTTAAACTAAAGATGTGTATAATGCACCATAATGCCCTTTGAATTTTGCGGTCTTAAACATTCCATGTGAGGTGTTGGAATTAAGAGTTACTAAATATAGAAAGTGGCGTTCTTAGACTAAAACGAAAAGTAAGACACATAATTTAAATAGCTAAAAAGGAAAGAAAGACATAAATTGGAACAAAGTGAGTATAACACTGTCATGAAGAGAGCCTTTCTTTTGGGATTAAAAGTTGTTAAGGAAGAGAAGATAACTCCTCTCCTTTTTTGGTGGTGAAAATATACAAGTAAATAATGGAATTTTATAGTTGTTTGATACCTAGATTCATCATTTATCGGGCTATAATCATCTTGAACATGCAAACTTCACATTTCCTGTGGAAGAAGCTATCTCTGAGGCCATTTCATGTTGGTCTTTTTGTTGAGATGTTTGACCAAAAGGAAACAATGGCGCTGGTGCAGGAAAACAGGGTATATAATCTACTTTTGGCTGATTTTTATTAGTGAAGTGGATCACTAATCATGTGCTTACCTAACAATATGTTGCCATCAAGTCTCTCCAGCAAGTCGATCATTTGTGGATGATCTGAACTAATTATATGAGTTTTTTTATCTAAGTAAAATTAAGAACTGAGGCTCTTCTAGCCTCAACGTAATCTCCCTTTTTCTTTTGTTTTTCTATTTTTAAATAATTGGCATAATCATTGAGGTGTTTGCTTTTGTTTGGACTGAAGATTGGTGAAGGTAGTTCTTATTATTTGCTTAATTTTTGTTCCCCAGGCAAGCGAAAGATGTTGTGAAAGGAATAAAAAAGCGTCTTGGCAGTAGGAGATCAAAAGTCCAGCTACTCGCCCTGACAGTAAGCTTTTGAAAATATTAAATTCCATAATTCCTTAACTATTTCTGTCAACGCTTGTACCTTATCAACAAATTAAATCCCACAATTCAATACTTGCTTGAACTGAATGTATTATCAATTCCTTACCCTCCATCTTTTTTGTTGGTTTTCCTTTTTTTTTTTTTTGAATGGCAGTCTTGAGCAAAGATTTCATCTACAGTCATTTTGTACAATTCCTACCTTTTCTCCTTTTTATGTTCACTATTTCTCCTTTACTATTAGCAACAACAGAAATACCATTATACTGGAGGACTATTAAAGTACTGATAGTCCATTATACCATTATGTTACCAATTTCAAAAACTATTAAAGTACTGATATAATATGAGGCAATATGCCCTCAATGCTACTAATAAAGCTCTAACAGCATAGAGTATTTGGTTTCTCTTCAACATATTGTATCATGGGTGCGCCAATTTTCCTATTATTAATTGAAAGTATCCTACTGCTAGATTGTTAATTGTTTTGGTTTATCCAATGTACCTTACTTTCATCTAACTATCTCCTCTGTAATATCTGTTTTCATTTTGATTAAAGAGATTCTTAACATACTATTATTTTTAAAAACGTTTTATTATGTGATAATCATTCCTTTTAATTCTGTCCAAAGAGATTGATATCTTCCTGTATTTGGGAACTATTCAATCTTAACATTTGCATTTCAACCTTTCTGACATAACTTGTTGGAATACCAGTTGATATAAGAGCTGATTTTTATTTTGGAGAGATACAGATGAAGGAGCTTGTATCTTATCGAAAAATTTGAAAGGACGTGTAGAACTCTTGCCAGATTTAATTGTTTGTTGTAAAATTTTGTTACTTTTGCATATATTTAGCCTGTGTCAAAAGTCTTTGTTTGTTAAAAATAGCGTTACAGAGAATTAGGTGGGAGAAACAGTAAGAACTTTCTGCAAAATATGCATATGCATTAATTGCGGAACTTATTCTAGTCAATTATATATGTGTTGAATTGTTACTCTCTCAAGTGACATATGTCAATGCAGTTCTTAGATACAAATTGCCTGTTTATTAGTTACATATTTGATATTTCTGGTTGACAAGGCAATCTTCATGAAGAAACTTATTAGAAGAAAAAACTGCATGAAGATATGGATGTTCCAATGGCAACCTTTTTTTTGGAAATAAAAAAGGAAAAAAAGAAAAGAAAAAAGGATGTCCAAATGGCAACAGCCATTTAAAACTGTATAAGATATTCATATTGTGGTACAGAATATGGTGCTTGGTACAAAGAAAAACTAGTAGGTCATAAAACATTTTCCCTCTAGCATCTTTCTTTCTGAAACACGGTTTATGCTTTGGTCCACTTAAATTGTAAACTAAAACAAATTCCCAGCTTAAAGTGTTCTTTTCTCGTATTTCTTTTAATTCCCAAAGTTCTCAGATCAAGTTTTTATCTTGTGTCTTTTGTGGCAATCTTTTGTAATCTTTGGTGTCCCCAGAAAAGCTAATCCCCCACAGATATTTTTCTCTACTTGGTTTCATGAAAGAGATGGTTCAACACACAATAAAGTTATACAGAGATGAAACAAAATTGCCGGAGATGAACTTCGAAACCACAACATACCCTGTGAAGATAAACTTCGAACTGTAGAACCAAGAATTTACCATATCAAAGTAAAAAAGGAAGATAAACTTCGAACTGTAGAACCAAGAATTTGGGAAGATATTATGACTCTTTGTGTTTCAATCAAGGAAATTGAGAACAAATTGAGATTACAAAAGAATTTCCAAGTGGGAGATTTGGTAGAGTGATGGGAACGAGGGATGTGTCGATGAATGGTTTACAAGAAGCTGGCAGTTCCATTCTGGTTAAAGGGTTTCCTTTGGATTGGTCTCCTTTATTTTAGGTTACCTTTTGTAAGCGGTCTCTACTTGAAGCACCCAAAGGTAAGCCTAGATAGCTAGTAGGTAGAGTACCCACCTTGCAATTCAACACTTCTGCCATCTCTCAATATTATCCACTACTTCCATCGGTGTGATCTCACATTTTCTGAGGTTGATCTTAAGGCCTGACACAACCTGGAATCAAATAAAAACAGTCTCAAATGAGCTAGCCGGAACTCATCTGCATCACAAAAAACCAACATGTCATCTGCAAATAATGAATGAGTAACTGTCACATTGCTATGCCCTCTGATAACCGCATCAAAACCCTTCAATAGCCCTCCACTGACCGGCCTATCCATCATATTGCTCAAAACTTCCATCACCAAGATAAAGAGCACAGGGGATAAATGGTCCCATGTCTCAAGCCCCTCGAGCTCCCAAAGAAGCTACAAAGACTCCCATTCTCCAATACAAAATCTAGCCCTCAAAACTTGATCCATCTCCTCCACTTGTCCCATCATCAACATCATAGAATCCAGAAAATCCCTATTCCCATGATTGTAAGCTTTCTCAAGGTCCAACTTACATAAAATTCCTGGCTCACTTTTTTTCTTTCTAGAATCAACCACTTCATTTGCCACCAAAGCTGCATCCAATATCTGTCTTCCTCACACAAACACATTCTAAGAAGTGGACACCGTCTCATCCAGAGCCTTTTTTAGTCTATTAGAAAGCACCTTAGATATAATCTTGTAAATGCTAGACTAATAGGTCTAAAGTCTTTTTATGCTTGTCGCACCTTCCTTCTTTGGCACAATAGTAACAAAGTATGCATTAAGACTTCTTTCAAACTCCGCTGTTTCTTGGAATGCTGCAATGGTTTGCAACAACTCACTTTTGTCTATACTCCAACAGTGTTGGAAAAGAAAGCTTAAGTGAATTCATCCGGTCCCGAAGCCTTGTCCCTGTACATCTTGTCACCGTTTCTCTCACCTCTTCTTCTTCTATAGCCCTTTCCAACCACTCCCTCATTCCCTCCCCTATTTGACTAAATACTAGCCCCCCAATTTCGTCTCCACTCTACATCTTCCTTAAAGAAATGTTCTTAAAGCCCTACAATGACCCCCTTTGCTTCCTCCTCCCCCTCAAACACCTCCCCATTAGCGTCTAACAACTCAATGAAGTTCCTTATCCTATTTTCTACCGCCACCCTATGAAGAATTTTGTGTTCCAATCCCCCTCCTTCAATACAAAACCCTCAATTTTTGCCTCCAACTAGTCACTTGAGTGGCCACAAAAGCAGCAAGCTCCACCTTTGCCTCCTCCTTCCTAACTCTCTCCCTCTCTTCTAACTCATCCCTTCCACATGCTCAATATGTCCCACCTCATTTATTTGCTTCCTCATTTTAACTTCCATCCTCCCAAACACCTTATTCACTTCCTTACATCTCCTTTTAACATTTTCAACTTGCTAGGAAGTTGGAATGATGGTGTGCCAGTAATTTCATACCCTTTCCACCAAGCATACACTCTATCTTCAAATCATGGTGTTTAGAGCCACATATTCTCGAACCTGAACGGAATCCGTAAGCTTTTCCTTCTACTTCCATCTAGCATAATTGGTGAATGATCTGAGGTCAACCTGAGCAGTTGAACTTGTTACACATCTTGTACCATCTCCTCCGATCAGTGGACACCGAGAATAATGTTTGGGCATCAACAACAATGCTGAATGAAGTAACGTTGTGTTGGATACTAAAGAAGATATTATGTCTCTATTGTCTTATTTGGAAAGAAAGCAGTAGAGGACATGCCAAATAATGAGAATGACGTAACAAGATCAAAAGATCCTCTTTATTTTATGTATGTTTTGGTGTAAAGAGTCTTCTGTTTTTAGGTAGTTAGGGTTCGTTTGGATGATCGTGGTCGAGCCACAATATCAGATCAAAATGTTCACCTTGGTGTATCTGCTATGAAAAATGTTTGATTAATCTTAAATTAATAAATAAATTGGGTGCTTGGATATGTATTGATTTGCTTATATCACTTCAATTTTGTAAGGGTTTATGATGTTCCTAGAGAATTATGGTATTCTCTTTGCTTGGCTTGCCAAATAGAAAATTGACTTGCCACACGCTTAACCCGAATGTTACCATTCTTCAGCTTTTGGAAGCAATTGTGAAGAATTGTGGAGACATTGTGCATATGCACGTCGCTGAGAAAGGTCTTCTTCATCAGATGGTGAAAATGGTAAAGAAGAAGGTGATTACAGACTCTGAACCTCCCTTATGTTATTTTGGAATCCTTCCCCTTCATAAAGTACAGGCATCAATCTTGTACTGTTTTGCAAATGCAGCCCGACTTTCATGTCAAGGAAAAGATATTAGTTTCGATCGACACTTGGCAAGAAGCTTTTGGAGGACCAAGGGCAAGATACCCTCAATATTATGGAGCCTACCAAGAGTTGTTGGTGAGAGTGAAATGCTGGTTTTTTACTCTTCTATTATGTGTTTATTTGAAGTTATTTTTCATCGCTATTAGGGGTTGGTATTATTTGGGTTTATGTGACAAGTCACCTGGCTCCAGCCATAGAAGTTCAGTTTCTTAACTTATCACCTAAGCAGAAATTATATAAGCAATAGGGTTTACTTGGAGAGTTAAAGTTTTCTTTTCCTTGAGTAAGTTATTCTGGAGACTTTTATATGAATTATTTTGTAAAGAGAAGCGAGAACCTATTCAAACAATACTACTGGTTTATACCAGTTGATGTCAAGTGTTGGTTGCTAAAATTGCAAAACTAAATGCTTGATTGTACACCAGCACTTGGAGTTTGTCCATGCCCAGTTGTTATGATTATAATTTCTATATACTTGTTTGACACTTCAATTTTTTTTGAAAGAGGGCTTTGATACCTCAATTTATAGAAAATGTTTTGCAAATGTATTGCTTGACTTTCAGTGCATTGGAGCAGTGAAAATTCTTTGGAGAGTAAGTTGAGCAATGAGCAGTAACAAAATAAGCAATAGGGGCAACTTGGAGGGTAAAGATTCTCTTTTCCTGAAGTAAGTTATTCGGGTTTTATATGAATCACCATGAAGAGAACCAAGTACCTGTCCAACCAATAGTAATTGTACATACCTATTGATAATTGGTTGCTAAATTGCCAAAACCAAATGCTTGGTTTTACTTGCTGAACTTGGATTTTGTCCATGCCCATTGCTATGATATGTACTTTCTATATGCTTGTTTGACACCTCACTTCATAGAAAATGTTTTGAAATGTATTGCTTGACTTTCAGCGCCTTGGAGCAGTATTCCCTCAGAGAACACCACTTGCACTCCCACCTCCCCAAACACATCCACTATCGTCTGATCCACGTAATCTTCAAAAGCCTGAATCTGGACAGGATGCAGCAGAGTCTTCAGCAGATGCTGAGTATCCCACCTTGAGGTGACTGTTTTACTTTTAATATTATCAGGTCGTTTGTGTATACTGAGGAATTTCCAACATTCTTTCTGTTTCTTTAATCCTGTTACCCAGCTGTCAGCATTCAACATGGGTAGCTAGTTTAGTTGGTGAGAAAAATATGAGAATGGAGGATCAGCATAGGAAAATGCTCTTGTTGTCCTTGCATTCACTTGTTTGATTAGTAGTTTATAATGCATATCTTGACAGTTTCTCTGGACAAACACAATTTCAGAATTTATTACTGTCTAGCTTCTGGAAAGTTTGAACTTACGGGAGGTTTAGGACTACATTAATTTCTTCAATTATTGCTAATACTACTTTTTCCCTCAAAAGGTGATTAAAATCAAATAGCCTCTGAGTTTGATTGCTAGTAAATCATCGGTCTTCCTAGCATGCAATGTCCATTGAATTGCGACCTGTATTATTAGATCTTGATCTGAGTGCTTGTTAGTTCTATGAATATTTTTAAGAATCCAAAAGGGTAAAACTAGACTTAGACAGGTTTGAGATGTACAATTAAAACCTGACGATTTGATTACTATTTCCAATTTCATGAGTTTTTCTCTTAGGTTTTTTGTTTTCATTCAATTATGTTACAAACTGTAAGAACAATTTACTTCATAAACAAGTGTGAACAAAATAAACCATAAGGATACAATATGCATGTTTATTACTTTTGTTTTTCTGCCACTCGTGAAAATGTGCTATGTGTAGATTTAAAAAATGGATTTCTATGGGAAATCTCTTTTTCGAGTTCATTTATGAATTTCCTTAAGAAGCTGAAAGCAGTATAATTAGACTTCAACAGGTTTAAGATGATAACAACCTAGTGATCCTACTACCATTTCACATTTTATGAGTTTTTCTCTTAGGTTACTTGTTGGTATCCAGTTGTATTACAATTACAAATGGTAAGAAAAATTACGTCATTAACAAGTATGAATAACAATACACTATAAAGATAATGTATGCATGTTTATTGCTATGCTAATTAATTTTCTTTGATTCCTTTTTGCATGTTTCTATTGTTAGCTTGACGGAGATCCAGAATGCACGTGGTATTATGGATGTCCTAGCTGAAATGCTGAATGCATTAGGTCCTGAAAACAAAGAGGTAAAGTCCATATGCATAATATGTCTAAAGGGATATGCTCCCTCGCTAGTGTATTGAAGTATTGAGACCAAATGTTTTGATTCAACAAGTTAGATGTTTAAAATTAGATGCTAATTGGACTATTGTAGCAGAAAAAAATTGAAACAAGGGATTGTTCCTTCTAAGATATTTTCATTCTTGTTCAGTTTACTTTTATTGAATTATGTCTTTCTTTATTTGATGCAATATATTTGCATGTGGGGTTACAGGGACTCAGACAAGATGTGATTGTTGATTTGGTGGAACAATGCCGTACCTGCAAGCAGAGATTGGTACACCTTGTGAACTCGACTACGTAAGGCCTTGTCTTACTTGACCATTTCTCGTGACGTTTTTCTAGATATCTTGATGTGCTTCTTTTTCTTCTTGATATGCTTCTTATTTCTGAAATTAAGCTTAAACTCCTGTAATTAAAGAATGCTCCTATTTCTAGTCTAAGGGTCAGTCTAAATATTTATTTGAAAGCTGAAACTTCTTACATGTTTCACCTGGGTTTGTTCTTAGTTAGATATAAAAGTTGAAGGCTAAATATTATTTCTCCATCTATTGTTGTTAAATGTACTGTAAAATTCAAGTAATATGAGTTAACCTTTTCTCTCAGATGGGTTTTTCATTAACTTCTTGTAAATTGCAGAGACTGGCCTTATTACTATAAAATATTGAACTTTAAAACAATTTTGAATTTAAGATGGACGTTTTATCTGTCATCTATCTTCTCCCATCTTTGTCACGCACCACATATGTGGTTCCTGTGAACCTTACATTTACCTGATCCAGGGATGAGTCACTGCTATGCCAAGGACTAGCACTGAATGATGACTTACAGCGTTTATTGGCCAAACATGAAGCCATTTCATCGGGAACTTCTGCTAAAGGGGAAACATCAAAATCTGAACCTGCCCGATCCCTTGTAGATGTTGATAGTCCTCTTATTGATACTGGAACCAGCAACAAGTCAGACCGAGGGTACTTAAATTCTTTCTTATTTCTTCTTACCAATCTAATGTACCCTTTTTTTTAGCCTTTTTTTAATAACTTGACTTTTGAAATGGGCTTTTGCCTGTATTAATTTTTTTTTGAAAAAAGACTTTTGAGTTGATGTATTGGTTTCAAGAAGGATCTGAGAAATTTGGATATCAGATTCTCATACCTAAAATCAGTAGACATGAATTCCCTAGATTATCGAATATTTGTCGGACAGTTAATATTTCTTACAAAAAAAAATAAAAATCTCTACCTTTCTACCTTATCGATAGAGAAGCTGTTTCTGATATACCCTCGACTCAAGGGTCTGCGTACACTTTACCCTCCCCAGACCCCACTTTGTAGGATTGTACTGGGTACATTATTGTTGTTGCTTAAACATGTATGTTGTGCTATCCAGATCTGCATCAAGTGCTTTAGGAACACTTCTTCCTGCTCCTCCATCGGCTAATGGTCAATCAACAACTCCAACAGAAGTTGTCCCTATGATAGATCTTCTGAGTGGAATTGACTTTGGCTCACCAACAGCTGAGAATGCTCTTGCGCTTGTTCCTGTTGGAGAACCTCAACCAGCAAATCCTTCACAGCAGAATGCCCTTGCTATTTTCGACATGTTTGCACAGCCAAGCACCACACCCTCTACAAATTCAGTTGGTCAGGCACATCCTTCATCCCCTCAAGTTCAGCAGCAACAGAATTTTCATCCTGTACAGCCATCTTTGTACCCAAATGGAAGTGTTCCTGGTATGAGCTACGCTCAAGGCTCCACTCCTGCCTGGAACGAACAGATGTCGCAGCAACAACAGCCTGCTTCTCCAGTCTACGGTGATTCCTACTTTATCCTGCATGCCTTCCACTTGTATTACAGTATTAAGGACCTGCTAAAAAACAAAAATGAAGTATCTTGGAAATATGCCTGTTGTGTACCTTGGTAATATGGGGGCTGGATACTACTGCCTGGTGGATTAGTCGAGGTGCACGTAAGCTAACCCAACAAGACATGACCGATTTAAAAAGAATATGTATGTTGTGTTGATGCCTTGTTTGAATTTTGTCCTTTTGTGCTTTGTCTGCCTGGTTCATTTAGAGACCTACTAGATAGAAGTCGTATTAGGGAAGACATTAAGAATATATGCTTCTTAAATCTTAATTGCTTAATTAATGTTTAAAACCCTTTTTGAAGTGTCAAGACCGTCTCCTTGTTCAATTTCTGTGGTGCTATGAATTGCTCATGTTTTAAGACCCTTGCTCATTCTGCTCATTCAATTTCTGAATAGGAACTCAAAGCACTAATCCTTTTGCCCTTCCCCCGTGGGAAACTGAGGCAGAAGACAACCAAATAATGAGCAGCCCTCATGCTCAGCCTGTGCTAAATAATCCGTCGATGCCAGGCAACTCACAAGCTCTAGCAATGCACAATAATCAGGTGATGCCTGGTAGTTCACATGCTATGTCAATGCAAAATAATCAGCTGGTAGCAGCCAACGGCCAGCAACTAGCTGGCGGTACATACCTCCACGGCATGTATGCTTCGCCAAACACTGCTGGACAGCCTGGTATGATGAACAATCAGATGGAGGGCTTGCATCCTCAACAACAATTCCAAGGTGGACAGCCAGGTATGATGAACAATCAGGCCATGCAAAGCAATCAGATGGAAGGCTTGCATCCTCAACAACAATTCCAAGGTGGACAACCTGTGGGTTTGTATCCACAACAAATGCCACCTGGACAAATGGCTTATATGTATTCCCAGCAAATGTATGGCAACCAAATGGCGAGCTATGGTTATGGTAATGCTCAACAACAAAATACTCAATTCCTAAACCAAGGAATGTCTGGGCTCTCTATGAGGGACAATGGAGTCCACAACAGCTCTTATCAAGTTCCCACTCCTTCGTATGTGCCACCCGGAAAGCCCTCAAAGCCACAAGACAAATTGTTCGGGGACCTAGTTGACCTTTCAAAGTTCAAATCAACCAATGGTGCTCCCGGGAGTGCTAGTAGCACGTGACAATGACTAATTTTGCACCTTCTAGCGTTCATTTGATTCTTAAGCTTCTGTTGCCTGTTCTTCATTTTCAAATTTACACATCCATATGCATTTGATGGTTTTTCACGAGATGATGAGAGTTGTGTACATTTCTTGTAGAGAGAATAACTAGATCGTAAAGAAAGAAACTTGAGGAACCTCTCGTTTTTTGCTACATTGAATACGTATAGGATATATTCATTTATTATTTTTTTGAAGCTTTTTGATCTGTTAAATTCAGTGCATTTCTCATTTTGCTGCAATGAGTTTTCTCTTTTATGTCTCCATTTGTATAGTTGAACTTGAACAGATGAACCTACTTCCTGGAGTAATGAATGGTTCAGTTGGTTGAATCAAAGTTGATAGTTTCTTTCAGTAACCTTTTTTCACTAGACATTTGTCAACTTGTCATATAATATATTGTATTTTAAGTTACTAACCATTTAAGTAAAACATGAAGAAGCAATTGATTTAAGATATTGGCTAAGGTAAAAGTGAAAATGTGTAAGAAGATAATAAAATTTTGGCAGCCATGCTATAGTTGTAAATTTGTACTAAAACACCACCAACAACAACATACCCCGTGAAATCCCACCAGTCAGTTTTTTTAGAGGGTTAAGTGTATGTGGTCACATCACTTTCTCGTGGAGGTAGAAATGTTATTTATGGAAGAGTCTAGACTTGACTATAGCAACAACATACCTTACCACTGGGGTTTGAGGAGGATAGGGTGTATGTAGATCTTACCACTGTGATTTGGGTTTGAGGAGGATAGGGTATTTACTGACCTTACCACTGGGTTTAAGGACGATAGAGTGTATGCAGATCTTACCACTACTTTGTGGAGATAGAGATGTTGTTTTTGGAAGAATCTTGACTCGACTATATCAATCAGATTTTTGCTGTTTTTAAAATTCTTGAAAAATCTGAAATTCAATTTGTATTTTATGGCCTAACATGTTTTCCGAATTTCACCTTTGAAAAAAAAACAAATAAATTCATGGTCAAATGGCTCCTAATATAACTAAACAATTTGGGAATCGATTTTATCATTTGCTTTTCTTCAAAAAGAATTTCTCGTATTTGAATTTAGTCAAAGATCTTTTCCGAACAAACACAACATAAACCAAATAAAGTAGTCAATTTAACAACTATTTAAAACTTGGAAGACTAACTTTGACATTTCTAAAACCTCACGAGGCCTATATTTCCATCCAAAACTTAAAAGACTGCCGCGGTGAGTTTGATACTCATCGGAATCCGTGCCCGACGAACAACTATACTAATTTCTCTTGAAGATTTTCTGTAATTTCTGCAAAAAAAGGTGAAATTTTTTTGAGCTTATTCTATATCTACTATGAGGATTTTGTAGTTTTTTTTTTTTGTTTTAATTGTGTTTACTATATATACTGTTGTATTTTTTTTAGGTTCTTCTTAAGCTTTGAAGTGCTGATTGTAGACGAATCAATAAGGATGCAGGTTCGTAACCCTTAAATATCTTCTCTTTTATTACCAAATTTCTGATTAAAGATTTGATTTTTAGATTCTTGTTTCTGTTATTTCTTAGCTTGATCTATAAAAAAAATTCTTCTTTGTTCTTGATATTTACTACCCATAATTCAATTTTCCATTTTTTGTTTGTTAAATAGGTTTTGGGTTTGTGGTTTTGTGTTCTGTTATCATTTTGCTTGATCTATTAATCTATTCTTGTTTTGTTTATGGTTGATGATCTTGATATTACCCAATTGTTTGTTTGTATTTATTGTAGCTAGGTTTTGGGTTTTTGGGTTTAGGTTCTTATGTTTCTTCGTTAATGGCTTTGGACCATAACTGCTATCATTGGTTTTTTCGTTATCATTGGCAAATTGGCAGTTGATTATTGTGGAATGGGAGATTTATTTTTTTGACAAAGAAATTGTGGAATGGGAGATTTAGTTAGTGATTTGTTTAATGTATAATAGGATATCGGAGTTTTAGTCGGTGATTTGTTCAATGTGTAATAGGAAATCGGAGTTATTGTTGGATAGGATATTGGAGTTTTAGTCAGTGATTAGTTCAATGTATAATAGGATATCGGAGTTTTAGTCAGTGATTCGTTTAATGTATAATAGGATATCGGAGTTTTAGTCAGTGATTAGTTTGATGTATAATAGGATATCGGAGCTTTAATCAGTGATTAGCTTAATGTACAAGAGGATTTAGTTTTTGTGGAATTTGTGGTCATATTGTCATGTTGTTTGTGATATAGCTTGGATGGAATTTGGCAGTTAAAAGTGATCAGGTAACTTTTGAGTTGTGGTGAGAATCAGTGATTAGTCAAGTAAGGAATTGTCTTGATGAAGGCGTGTTTATAGGATTCATTAAACATTGGATGCTTTCCCTAATATATATATAGAGTCTCGTACTAGAAAGAGCTGATAGTCCGACGGATTCATAGGTAATATGCTGGGGAAACATTAGGGTTTGAGATTTAGGAGTACTCTAGGATGGGAGTTGGGCGAATTTCATAACCTGGTTGAACAGTATGGGCAAAACGCACCGCTCACTACATCCAACTTATGAAAATGTCGAGAGCATAGGGATGGTGTGTTCACTGTTAAATCCTGTTATTGAGAGAGTTTACATTTCTGCTCCGATCTATTTGGGTTCATAGGGTGCTCAATAAGGTGTATTTCTTTATATGGTTGGCAGCAAGGGATGTGATATTGATTGTGGAAAACTAAGAAGAGGATCACCTTTGTTAGTCGGGGCTTCATGTGCAGATGTGTGGGCGAAGAAAGTTGATCATCTCTTGTTGAATTGTAAGGTGGCTACACTATTGTGCTCGATGGTCCTTAGTTGGTTTGAAAGGCAATGGGTGATGTAGGGGCACAAAAAAAGAGGTGTTTCATTGTTGGACCTTTAGGAGGGCGGAAGAGAAGTATTAGCCATTATGTGGGTTATATGGAAAGAGAGAAGTAGGAGCATTTTTTAATAAGTTGGAGAAATAGGAGAGCAGTTGAAGGGGTAGACCAAAATTTTGTAAAATTGCAAAGTAGTCTCTTGCTTTTGGTGTACCCATAAGGTCCCAGTTGTATAGAAGATAGGGTTTCTTGTGGAGAACCATATTTTGGTGTAGGTTCTCTACTTTTTGGTATAAGGGGCACCATTAAAAAAATATTTATCTTATAAAAATATGTAACTGTAAGTTTTCATGAGATGAAAAAATACCTTTACAGCTCAAACATTTCGTTATTTTTGTTGGCAAACACTTTTTTCTTTTGTAAAAATCCTGGAAGGAAGAGGGAGTGGTATGTGTCATTCCTTGTTGTTACTTGCTTTTAATTGTGCACATTCAATTTCATACTCTGACCAATTATATGGTTTCTTTTGTGCAAACTAGCACCATGCAAGCAAGATAAGTACATATGTAATTACAATAATGTGGCATACAACTTTGACATTAGAATGCATATATGATATACAATTTAAAATCAGATTTTTCACGAGAAGTTAAAAAACAATTGAAAAAGATAGAGGATTTATTTGTCATTCGAATTTATTAAAGGGATGCACTTTTTATTGACCGTGTAAACTAGTTAGAGTAAAGATGTTAGAGTGGAGAAATTAGTACTCTTATGACGTAGGTCACTCCTTTCGACATTTATAGCTGTATCCTAATTAATATTCTATTGTTGTGTACCTTTTGGAACATTTAACCCTGGTTCTCTGATGATGTAGGCTTCAAGGGCAAGGCTTTTCAAGGAGTACAAAGAAGTACAGAGAGAGAAAACAGCTGATCCTGATATTCAATTAGTTTGTGATGATTCTAATATCTTTAAATGGACGGCTCTTGTTAAAGTATTCTCCGCTATAGTATGCTCTATTATGTTCAATTTCATGGTTTTCTTCCAACCCCCCCTCTAAAAAGAAGACAAAAAAAGCTTTGGTTAATGATCTAATTGACTGCTCATTCATGGTGTGCACAGGGGCCATCTGAAACTCCTTATGATGGTGGAGTTTTCCAGCTTGCTTTCTCAGTTCCAGAGCAGTATCCATTGCAACCTCCTCAAGTGCGGTTCCTGACCAAAATATTTCACCCAAACGTTCATTTTAAGGTATCTCCTAAATTATCCTTTTGTGTTGCTCTTTGGTTTCTTAAATGAAATTAAACTTTGCTTAGAGTCTGATATACTGACGTGCCGCAAGACACTAGTGGAAATTGTTATCTGTTTCCTGCTTTGTCCTTCGATAAAGCAAACTATTGTAAATGCTGCTTGTGTGTCTCTCTCTCTTTATATAAACTTATTGAGCAAAGTTACTTGCAACGAAACACTGTTTTTCCGCTCAAATGTTTGGGGCAATGTCAAACCTCTCTCCCACTTCTCTTTCCCTTACCCCCATGCTTCATTGAGACATATTTTAGATTCACGTGCAACGTTAATTTGGCCATTGTATTGTGGAATTAGTTTACCGACTACCAATCAACCAGCCAACCAATTAATTATTTTCTAATCCTAAACTCTTTAGATCAGCTTCTGAGTCCTCAATGTCCATTACGCTCTATCCTAGGTCAGCACTCAGTGGATTCATCATACTAAGAATGTCAACCTACTGCAACCTTCATGTTTTATAGGCTGGGACCTGCTATACTTTGTGCATAAGTTGAGTTTGAGATTAGCTTTTTTTGTTATAACTGATTAAGTTTGAGATTAGTTGTTTACTATTTGTTGTAAATTGCATTAATTACAATATTATATGCAATTGTTGAACTGAATGTAGGAAGCATGTTCTTTATGTTAAAACTCATGAATTTTTGTTATTAGTAATTGTGTGAACTTCTAGTGGAATACCTTTTACATTTCCCCCGTCGTAGTCTTGTACTTGTGTATGTAAAGGTTAATCTTTTGTTTGAACATTGTAATTATCTGGGCTCCAAAACTAGGACAGGAGGGGAATTTTCAAATGAGACACGCCAAATCTGTGTCTACACTCTCTTTAAATGTTTTAGAACTCGAATTTCAAATGAGACACACTGAATCTCCCAAATTGTTACGGAGTTAATTGTTACTCACTAATCAAAAATGAGTTGTTACTTACTAATCTCTCTTTTCATTTTTCATTTAACTTTTTCTTTTTTCGTACTCAGACCGGAGAGATTTGCCTTGATATTTTGAAGAATGCATGGAGCCCAGCATGGACACTCCAGTCTGTTTGTCGAGCTATAATTGCTTTGATGGCTCATCCTGAAGCTGATAGCCCGCTAAACTGTGACTCAGGTATTATGTGATGTTTTCGGAGGCTGTGTTTTCTTTGATTTGATGATTGCGGATGATCCATTTTCATTCTAAGCTCTTAGGTCCCCCCCTTGACAATTCCTTGTTAATATTCAAGAAAATATGAGAACATTAGCACCATCTAGGTATCTCGAAACTTGTATTAGAGATTTAAACCATATTTGCGAAGACTTGGGTCCCACTAGAGGGGGTGTGCAGCGTACAGTAGATCCAATCCAAAGATTGAGAGAGCAAGTGTCAGCAAGGGAGAGAGAAGTGCAAATATGAGTGAGAAAGAAAAATTACTCCTACAGTCGGGAGAATAAAGTTAAGGAAGTGGATTTGCTTTTGGCAAAATCTGTTGCTGATGTTCCCTATGGTTTACAGGCGAGAGAAGAGAACATCACATCAAGTGACTACCAGTAAAAATAGGTGTTTCTAACTAGTTCTGTTTAAGCCTTGAATGAACTACATTCTCTTCGATCCCTTTCCACCAGTCCTAGAACTCATTTGAAAATGTTTTCCGGGGCTAAAAGATATTGAAGGACGAGGGGAAAACAAGGTGTGGGGGTCAGGTTTTTGATGTGGTTCGAATTTTGTTTAGATGATAAGTGCTTCTTTCCTCACATATTTTTCATCCTCGTCCCCCCTTTTGAGATCGTCAAATAGACTAATTACATCGATTTTTTTCAATCACACAGGCAATCTTCTTCGATCTGGTGATATCAGAGGATACCAGTCAATGGCAAGGATGTACACTAGGCTTGCAGCAATGCCCAAGAAGGGCTAAAAACAATGAGCTACAACCATGTTCACACAACTTGTAGTAATGGCATTAACACAATTTCAATTCTTAAACATCTGCTTGGTGTTCTGTAGCAGCTTTACAACATCAAAACTATTATGTACTTCTGATACAACTTATCACTTCATTAGTTTTTTTTTTTTTTTGGTGTGTGTGTGTGTTTTTAGTATAAGGTGGAATTGTATAAATCATCTTGATTCTTGTACCTTGCAAAGTTTATTCAAGTTGTCATCAGACTAATTGACATTTTTATGCTTGTAATAATATTAGGTGATTTCTTTTCATCTGCGCAAAGCCTAGTAGACGGAGTTTCACAGTTTATGTGTTACTGGGAGGTAGCAGGTACTTGATGGAATTAATCCGAGGTGTGCCTCAAGCAAAAAAATGGATTCTTGTCCCTACTACTTGGGTGAACATTAATCCACAAAAAAAAAATAAGTAAAGAAATAAAAGTATGATGGTTTTGTAATATCTAAGTCTGATATTGACATACCCTAATAAAATACAATGTTGACATATGTCTGTTCAAATTAAAACAAAAAAAAAGGTTTATAATTTATCCATAAAAGGATGATTATTATGAATTTTAATGGATAAGAAATAATTTTATTTTAGTTTTTAATAAAATCCACGTGGCAGCATGTATCTCTCACTTCTACAATTGAAAAATTAGGCTCTTTTTTTGGTGGCCTCTAAAGCTAAATAGAAAATAATAGCAGCTACTTTAGCAGCAAATGCTCGAACAATCTGATCATTAATATTAATAAATCGGTTTTGTAATAAATCAAATAGATTACTATATTACAACTTTCACCGATAAAATATACATTGAGAATTAAAATTTCTCTCTCATTTTTGTTTCCAGCTTCCAGTGAATTAGATGACACTACACCAACTTTAGTGACAATAATTAACGCAATAGCTTAATTTTCACTACAAATTTATTTTTAGTGGCAATAGCTTAATTTTCACTAAAAATATATTTTTAGTGATAATTAACGCTCTTTGTAAATGACCTTAAAGCCTATAGCAACATTAAAACTAATGACAATTAACTAATGTCGGTAAAAATTTTAATACTCTTTGTTAATGTATATTTATTGACGCTAAAAATTGGCTTTTTGTTACGGTGTGAGATTGACTCGAAAGTAGGTAATTCTCTATATTATTGACGTTGTTGAGATCAAAGAAAATAAAAAACCAAAAAAAAAAAAACATGCATTACATTAATATGTACCACTAAAATTCTCATGCGGAACTCATCGACAAACATATAAAGTTAGGTACGACTTTTCACTTCCCGTCAAATGATACAATGAGGACCTATACAAATATTTAAAATGTACACGGCTTACTTAAGCAGTGGCGTAGCCACATGGTGGTAAGGGTGTCTCTTTCGTCGGAAAAAAATACCATATATACAAGTAAAATGATACACTAAATGATTAAATAACATATTTTGGACACCCTTAACATAACAAGCTGCTATTTCTGGACACCTTTTGTGAAATTTCTGGCTCCGCCACTATACTTTAAGGCGCGGTGTCAATCGACGATGGGTTTCACCAAATTCTCATGCATAATAAAAATGGTAAATACGTTTGGTTAGTAGTGGAAAGTTGAAATTGTACGTTAGTTAGAAAAGAAATATTCAAAGATGGTATAATTTTATGTTGTTGAAATTAACTTGAAAAATATATATTGCATGATTTTTTAGTTACCTATTATATAGTTTCCAAATTTAGTTTATGATCACGTGCAATATAATTTTTGCATGTTAATCTACCTATTTTCTATCGTGTACGATTGATCATAATTAATTTGACCTAATTCATGATTATTTTATTTTATAACTAAGAGGTGTAAAAGAAAATGGTAATTAATTAATTATGTCAAGAAGAAAAATAAGCTTATTTGGATTCTCATTTAAGATCTTTAATATATTTTTTGAATAAATTTTTTGATAGTTTTGTTCTCATCACTATGTTTAACTTCATCTACGGATTATCTTTTTTTTTTAGTTAATTCCAAAATAATAACACACGATATATCTTTTACAAAAATTTAGTAATATAGTCCGTACTATAATAACACTATGTCATCACTTTAAACTATTGGATGATTAATTTAAAGTCATGACAAGAATTTCTTTAGCTTATTTTAGACCTCAAGATGTTCATTTTTCTTGAACTACGTGCCTGAGTAACTTTTTTTTTTTTCTTTTTTTAGATAAAATATTGAATGTTAGCAATTATATTGATTGGTGAGAAAAACTTTGTTCTAAAAAGTTCTATTGATATTGAAATAACAATTGAATCAGATGGAGTATAGTTACATTACGATCCTGGTAAAATTTTGTTCTTTGGTCCCATCCGGTGTCGCGTTACATTCTAGATTAAGATTAGATTAAATCTGAATTTGTGTTTCAAACGTGATGTTTCGATCAACATATCGTAGCTTCTTAATTAATTAAGGAATAGTATAGTCTAGTTTTTCATACATACATCATTGGCTTTTTTTGTCCAGAGTAAAAGAATAGTACTCCTATACATCATTAGTGATTGGGACCTTTTTTTAGGGGTCTTGTAATACTCCTTCCGTTCACTTTATACTTGTTATATTTGCACTTGATGAGTTTATGTAAGAAAATAATAATTGATATAACTATTTGATAACAATCTTTTATTTTCAAATTTAAATAGTGTAAAAATGGAATGTAAGTAGGCAAGGGGCGGATACAACCTAGTGGTTTAAGGCAATACATTGTGAATCACCATGCGCGGGTTCGATTCCTGTCGTTCACTCATAATTCGTAAACATTCTATATTTGATTCGCGTCGTTCGCTCATAAATACAAAGAGTGTTTTTTTAGTGAGCATATCACAAATTTACTCCTATTTTTAATTTGTTTGTAAAGCTTTTTGTAGAAAACAAAGAATTACAAAAAAAAATTCTTATTTACCACGGCGATGAAGAATCAAGTTATCACTATATATATATATTTTTTCTACTTCTTCTTCCAAGTGCAGGATGACCCTAATTAATTAATGTTTAATATTAGATTTTAAAATAAAATGATTTGAGAAATAAGTAATTAATACTAAAAGTAAAATATAGAAAAAAAAAACGTCTTTTCTTAATATATGAAAAAAAAAGTAATCGTCTTGCAATAATGTTGCTAATATATAGTATGTCACTTCATATAATTAAAAACTAGGTCAAAGACTAAGAGCATATATATGTAGATAAAGCTTTAAAATAATTACTTTATATAGAATCTGATTCTTATTCGTGAATAAAATGTATATTATTCACTTTATTTATTATCTATTTTAGAAACAATTTGTAATAAATGATATATATTAATTTCATATAGGAAATTAAATAATAACGCAGTTTTTCTACGAAATAAACGGAAAATTCTATGTTCCAAAACCTAACGTACACGTACACTACACTTACATGCACACAAAATAATATTCAGACATAAGCATATTCAGAATTTTATGTTTATGAACAATATTAAATTAATATATAGTAATAATTAAGGTTCCGTGAACAAGAGCCAAAAACAAGAAATGAAAGTATGATGTATTATAACGGATCCTTTTTTATCCTTAATAAACGTTTCGAGTTCAAATCTTTTTGGATATGGATCAGAATTGTCTTTGTTGGGAGTATTTTACTTTAAAGTGGAACTTCGTGACGTGAAGTGTCTTTGTTGGAGCTTTATTCTAATGTGGAACTTTGTGACGCAAAAAAATCAGACTTAATCGAACTTTAAATTTGTCTTTGTTGGGAGTGTTTTACCTCAATGTGGAACTTCGTGACGCAAAGATTAATCCAGACTTAATCGAACTCTAGAATTGTCTTTATTGGGAACGTTTTACCCCATCGTGGAGTTTCGTGACGCAAAGAAATCAAACTTAATTGAACTCTAATACGGACACGGAATACCGTGAATGGAAAATTTCATAATTTATTTTATTGCAACTGTCTTGAAGTTTTTTGTTAATGTTCAAAAGATTATCGTTCCTATATATATACTGACACTTCATGTTTTTATTTACCACTAATATTTCTATAATTTCTTCGAAAGGAAAATATTAAGTTAACGTGACAACAATCGATCGATGCATGCACAAAATATTTACAAACTTATTTTATACAGTACGTTAACAAAAAGTTTAATATCCATTGATTATATATATGAGTTCGTCCAAATCTACATGAAGTGTAAATATTACACATATACAAATACGTTTTATTTGAATATGTAAATTTTATTTAAATTGTGTTAGTCGGAGACAAAAGATTCATGCGATAAAACAAAAGGGGTATGATCTACTTTAGCCTCCGAAGATAAAGGTACATGATGAATAACCATTTAATTTGATCCCCATCAATCGATGGTGATGTCCTTGTCAATTAATTAATGAATGTAAACAAGCGCGTCCCTCCACTAAAACAGAGTGGCCGCAGAGTAGGTGCTCTGTTTAGCAATGCAGGACAAATTAAATAGTGCGCTTCTTTACTAAAACAGGGCGGTGGCAGAGTAGGTACTCTGTTTAGCAATGCAGGGATAAATTAAATAGTGCGCTCCTTTACTAAAACAGGGTAGCGACAGAGTAGGTGCTCTGTTTAGCAATGCAGGGGACAAATTAAATAGTGTGATCTTTCACTAAAACAGGGTGGTGGAATGCATGTTTATACCTAATTTATGCGGATTGTAGAGTGGGTGCTCTGTTTAGCAATTTAGAATGTTTATGCATAATTACTTGAAGATTTTTCACACAATCAACTCTGTTTCTCGAACTCTGCTTTTTTAGCAACCCCTGTATTTGAAGTAAGATTGTCCAATTAGACCACAAATTACAAAATATCTAAAAGAAAAAATATATACCTATTCATGAGGCAATCAACATTGTTGTAATGAATATGAATGAGCCATCACCCAAGACAATAATATAACGTCCCAAATAGTTGATTCATTTGTCAAACAGTCTCATAAAAATCGTATAACAAGAAAGAAATGTATAGTTATATTGATTCAACATATATAAGTCCTCAATACAAACAAACTTAATAGATACAATTTCAAAACTTTAAAAATTGAATTAATCCATCAAATTTAACTTTGATTTACTTATCTATTCTTCGATATGACAATCCATTTTTTAGACTTTAGATGAACTTCTATCGATGAATTAAACTTCATTTCTCCGCTAACTCGATCTCTTAGCTCTTTCATACAAAATTGCCATTATGCTAAACAAAATAAACAGATGATTCACCAAAATATATATACTACTCTATATGATAAAAATAATATATACTTCCAAAAACTTAAATAATCATCTTTTTTTATATGAGGGTCCCACTTCTTACATGTTCTATTTTGTGCCTTACGTTTATAACAAGTTGTTCCCTTTCCTATTCAATACATTATTATTATTATTTTTATTATATCATCTTTCGAAATAAATAAAAATTAAAAAAAACTTAGGGTTATCCCCACAATAATATTTAGGGTTTCTTTCTTTCCTCGATATTCCCGTCATCGACGCGCCGAACATAATCGCGTCATCACGAACCACTCAAATCACACATAAGTGCTTGCCACCTGTCTTCCGACAAGGACATCAACAGACGATCCCACGCTCACTTCAAGTGCGTGTATAGTACTCGCTTGACTAGGGTTTTTTTTATACAATACAAAAAATTAAATTATAAAATTAAAAAAAGAGTTAGATACACGCAATGTGTGTGTATTTATTACAACAAGAAATAAATTGGTTTTATTTAAAGAAAGAAATATAAAGCCCTCACTCTCTCTCTCTCTCACTTACTCTTCTTCACTTTTCTCTCACTATAAATTTTATCTCTCTAGAAAAAATGTTTATTTTCATCTTACAAACCTAAGGGTTTCGGTTTCATTTTCACAGCTCGAATTCATCACTTTATAATCAAAATCACTTCAAGATTCTTGCAAATCTGGACTCATTTCAGTTTCTTCTTTGCAAAGATAGCATTTTTTTCATCATCCGTGAAAGTTGAAAAACTGGGTTTTTCTTATCGATTTGGGCAAAAAGGTATGATTTTTCTTCAAATCTTGAGATTTTGGAAGTTGGGTTTTGTTTTTGAGGTGATTTGTTATATGGGTTTTGAGTTTTGATTGTTTTTTTGTACTTTTTAGGTGATTCTTAATTATCATTTTGTTCAGATGTACATTTTTCAAGATTCAGTTTTTTGTTTTTTTTTTTTTCATTTTTGTGTTCTTGTTGGGTTTTTTTTGGTTGATTATTGATTTTGGTGTGAATAAGGTTGTGGGGTTGGATTTATTTTGTTGTTTATGCTTTACTTAGGTATCGACGCTGAAACCCTAATTTTGTTTATGTGTGATTGATTTGTTAGATTTGTATGTGTTTATGTTATGTGATTTGTTGATTTATTGATAAAGATTTGATCTTTATTGATTTTGGATCAAGTTTATTGAATTGGGTATGAGGTGTGCATTTTGACAAAACCCTAATTTGTGTATTTTATGTGAATTGTGGAATTATTGATAAAGGTTTTGTCTTTATAGCTTTTGGGTTTAGTTTATTTGTTGGTTGTGAGTTGAGCATTTTTATAAAACTATAGAGGTAGATATAAATGATTTTAACTTTATTATATGATTAATGTTGGTGTATTTTTTTAATTTAGCTTAGGTATATATGTCTGTTATTGAAATGCATTTTGATGTGAAATGATTAAATTGTTGCTGTTTTTGAGGCTAGGGTTTGGAGAATTTTGAGCTTAGGGTCTTTTGGAAATAGTGTCTCTGCCTCCAGGGGTAGCGGTAAGGTCTACATATACCCTGCCCTCCCCAGATCCCACTTGTGGGATTATAGTGGGGTATGTTGTTGTTGTATACACTGATAATTTAAAGAATTTTACTCTGAATTTTAACCTGCTGTAGTAGGTACCTTTGCTTATCTTTTCAGATTACTAATATGTCCCACTTTTTATGAACGGTTACCTGTAGTTATAAGATGGCATGGTGGTATATAACATTGTCGGGGAATGTATGTATGTTAAACTCATTTGGTATAATCATGTTCTGGTGCCTGACTTGAGCCTTACCTTAAGCATGGTTTGATGATAAAGTTCCAATTTTTTTAGTGTACAGAAACACTTAAAGGACATATTTTGTCTACCTGATAGCTGTTTGCAATGATCCTTTTTCTTTGAGTTTATGAACTGAATTTTGCTTGTGTAGGTTATTAGTTATTCTCCTTTTTACATGGAGAAAAGTAACAAAGCAGTGGAAGAAAATAATCACAAAAGTGATACTAATACTCCTGTGCCTAAAGCCTTGGGATCGTTCATACAAATTGAATCAATATCTATAGACCTTGATATTCCTATGCCGAAGAAAGAGGAAGGAAAATGTCAACATTATTTCTCTATACGGTGAGCCTCCAATCTCTATAATTTGTCTTTTGATGTTGCTTACTTAAGTTTCTCTTGCTGATATATATACTCCTTCCCTTTATGTTGTCGTCAGTCACTTGGTTTAGAAGCTGATTCTTTTGTCTTGACACTTGATTGTTGGTTATTGATTGTCACCTTATGGTTACTCCTGTGTAGTATTGGATAGACAAATAGACTAGGCATCTGATGGCAGATATTGGTTCAATAAACGAGAACATGAATTCTATACTCGGGATTCATACTACAAGTGATCTCCTTTTTCCTTTTGCATAGAAAAGTGACTTAAAAGTTCAAAAATGCCACACCAATAACAATCCGTGGTTGATAATTGCATTACTTATATGTTGCATCAAAGGAGAGTGCGGAAAATTTTGTGATGATGTATAGCTGGCTTTACCATGTTGGATGAATCGTGGCACGTCACTTTAATTGTCATGTATGAAAAACTTTTGTTTTGTGCTTATAATCTTATTCAGAAGTTTTTCTTCAGATAAATTTGTGTTTCCATCGAAAATTTTACCATTAGTTGCAGTCTTAAGCCTTGTGAGGATCGAGTAAAACCAAGCAATGAATTGAGATGTTTCTCAGTGTATACATATGCTGTCAAGTCTTTATAACCAAATCATATGTTCTCCATGGCTTATCGTACGACTTTTCTGATCTCTTTTGGTTTGATATCTTCTTGACTCCATTTCTTATGCTGGACACAGTGGATATGTTGCTGAGAAAAGAGAAAAAGACCGGAGAATTTGTGCACCTTTTACGTCAAGCGGTGACCGCAGTATTTCTGAGGAGCAACTTCCTCCTCCTCCTCTGGATGTTCCCAAATTTAGGTGGTGGCGATGCAAAAATTGCATGCGCGAGATTGGCACAGAAAGTTCAGGTGAAGAGATTGAGATTCTTCCTCCAAGCTGCAGAAGTGGATTGATCTCTCCAAATATGGTTTCTTCTAGAAATGCTACAACAAATGCATTGTTAGAGATGAAGCATGATTCAACTTCACGAAAGGTTGACAAAAAGAAAGCTATTATCGTTGATGCTGTCAATACCAGTGGCTATGACTTCTTATGTAAACCTTACAAAGGAAGGTGTACTATGGTTGAAGACAAAGCTGTCTCAGCTGGTATTTTCTTCTATAATTCATGTTCTATGTTACTTATTTTGGGTATTTCTATTAGTTTAGAATGATAATAATTTCTGTCTATGTGTTTATAATCCACATTACTTTTCAGGTAACAGAACTGGTTCAGGAAATGTTAGAAATGAGGAGATCAGATATCCAACTATTGAGGTAGCAATATCTAAACATTGCTCAAGCAAAGAAATAGATAGAAAGAGCCCTGGTAATTCAATTTCAGTTTTTGTGACTGTGTCAATATCCTATGATCTTCAATTTACACACTTTTTTTTGCTTTAAATTAACCAGAACTCTTTTGGTTTTAAACAGCTGCTAATCTGTCAAACAACGTCATACGAGTTGCAAGCTCTGAATCAACTCTGTCAGAGGGTAAAATTGTACCCCATGGAAATCTCTACATAAGTGCTGATGATGTAAGTCCTGATATTGGTGCAGAGACAGCAATGGGTTCTCCAAATGACGTTCAGAGGACAGCCTCAACAGCTTTTAAGCAATCTGATGTACCAGATACTACTGATAAGGCTCTTGAAACCAGTAAAACAAAACTGAGCAGGTTACCTTCCATTGAATTGAGAGACCACAATGGAATATCTCCAGGAAGCGACCCACTCATGGCTAAAAATAGACAGTTTGATTCACACAATGATGTTCCAAATGATGTACCACGCCGGAAAACTCGAAAGGTGCGTCTGTTGACTGATATATTGGGTGGAAAAGTCAATTTGGAGAGTAATCCTGCCAAAGCAGATCGTAATTCATTGAGTACCAAGACTGTGGTGCCTCCTGAACTAGAACCAGTTGGTATGCCAAAGGATAAGAGATACTTTCAGAAGAAGAGGAAGATTCCTCAAGAAGTTGACAGCAATCTGTCGGGTATGGGAATACAATGCAACATTGGTAAAAGGGTCAGGCCATCTAATGGAGGAGTTGAGAGGAGTTCCATAGCAGTTGAAACCGCTGATTCACGTTCAGATGAGAAGGAATCTGGTGAAGAAGGTATACCGAATGGTAACAAAAATCTGCGAATCAAGCATAGAAATGGAATAAATAAAAAGAAAAATAAGCAGTTTCGACCTGTCGATGGATATTCCCCTGAAATGCGCTGGCAGGATATAACCATGGAAAATGGAGGTTTAAAGGGATATGGTGATGTTAATAGCCTCGTTCATCCAGTGCAACATTCTTCCATGGGTGGGAAATTTGAACCTCATTTAAGTAGTTATCAGTCATTGGTAGGAACAGGTAGAGGTTCTGGCTTGTGTTGGAAAAGTAGTAAGTTTCCTGAAGTTGGACGTGTTCCCTCAACTCTTATGCATCCTAACAATAATTTCCCGGGGGAAAGTTCGACCAGGAGGAATCATCTCATACCAGTGACCAGTGGTATCGAAATGATGACCTTTCAGCCAGCACGTGAATTATCTGCTAAAGTAGGGCTAGACCTGTCTTTGAACAGCTTCAGAGATCCCGACAAACATGCGGGGAATGATATTACCCAAAGCAAAAATATGACAAACTGGCCATTCATTCTCCAGAAGGGATCGAATGGTGATATTCCTCGAAGGAAAGATAATTCTTATGTCAGACAGTCAAACGTTCCTGAAGCAGGTCAATCTTCAAGGAAAGAAGTGATATATGACCTCAACCAGGGAGTTCCGCAGACAGCATCTATGTGGAAAGATATCCAAAGCTCTCCAATTCTACTTCAGAAGGGGAATCTTCAAGTTTCTGAGATAATGGTACTGGTTTATTTCTCCGTTTTACTTTGAGCCTCCCTTTTGTTTGCGATGATTTGGTTTCCTCCCTCCCCCTCCATTATTTTCTCTGAGGTCGAATGATCTATGTGAAATGGCTAAAAATGCATATAAAGTGGAGTTGATTTAGAAACATTTCTTTTTTTTGGTTGCTCGGGCTATACAGTAAAGCTGAAACCTTTTGTAGTTCACGATTGTAGTTTTTCTTTACATGTGAGGACCTGCAGAGATATTTGAAATTGCCTTCAAAATCACATTGTAGAAATTTTTACCTTTCACATACCTATACTACTTTTGTTCAGATCTATATGATGGAAAAGCTAAAATATTGTTAATAAATTTGCACTGATATGTAGAGTAGACTTGAAATCCATATTGTAGAAAGACAATGTCTTTTATTTGCCCAAAAAAAAAAACTATTATTTGCCTCTCAATTTTCAGAAAGAGCTTTACCTTACAGTTCAGATTGATTGTGTTGATCTGACAAATGGGATTGAGGGAGGTTGACAGATTTTTGGGAAAAGGCAGCAGGATAACTTAAATCTGTTTTCTGTTTCGAAAACTTCTTTGATATATCTTAGAGGACTGCCTATTCGATGATAGAACATCTTCATGTGAAAAGTTGAGTTTCATAGATCGCTACAGTGTGAAAAAGGTAAGAAATGATATTCACTTAAGACAGCCACATCCCATTTTTCCTTTCATTTCTTTTATGTTCTTGAAAAGAAGCTACTGAAGTGACTAGCTGAATAACCACTCTGGATGTTAAGAGACATTACCATTGCATTTACTGGTGTGGTTATGCTTATTATTCAAGTCTGAGTTTACTTGGTTGTTATATATGCTTAACACTTCTGTATAGGTGTTTTGGGTGAAATGATTTCAATCAGTGATTGTGTCACTTGTTCTTTTGAGATGTTTCATGAATGTTGTAGAGTTAGTCAATGCAACCTACTAATGCAAGTTTTAAGGTAACTGTTTGTATTCATGGAAATTTCATTTCGCAGGAAACGCCTCGCCAGCATAACAAAGAAAATCTTAATGAATTTCTAGAGCATTCAGAGGCAATTAAGCATCGCAGATATCAACATTCTGAGAAGACTTTAGAACGAGGGTTGTCAGATGATATACCAATGGAAATTGTGGAGTTAATGGCGAAGAACCAGTACGAGAGAGGTCTTACTGAGACCAGAACCAAATGCATGAGTGAAAGGACTGCTGGTTTTGCAAGGCCATATACTGAAATACATGAGAGTGAAGCAGTGGCGTTGTCACGTGGTGTACCTAGTTTCCGTCCAGCTAATGTGAATAAGAAGATTGATGTTGGAGCAAGCAGAGGAAGTTCTCTCCAAGCCTCTCATGTTAAGAGGAACCACCTCGGGATGGAAAGACCACCAACCAAACTCTTTGGTACTTCTCCACAAACTCAACAGAAATTTCCCAGTGGAGGGCAAGGTTCTGCTTCCGTGCACATCAGACCTGGTGAAGGAGCAAAACCTGTATGGTTTCCAACTGTGCAGAACATGCAGCCATTGAGATTTGGAATTCCACAGAAATCCATCGGTCAGCCAAATGATAAAATGATCCATGGACAGGCACCTGCCTCACTTCAGAAGGGAAGGACCATAAGTGACATAAAGTGTAGTGATGTGAGAATGCAGAATGAGCATCATGGTCTTTTTCACAAATCTGATTCAAACGTGAAAGGTATGGGGTCCTTAGATCCTTATTGTAATGAGACAATCCCAGCTATGCAGTTACTCAGCCTTATGGACCGAAGGATGCCATCAACTCCTCCTTTCAATCTTGATGCAAACAAGCTCCTGGAGAAACCTTTTTCACCCTGCAGCTATCACCCGAGGTTTCATATAGATGGAAAGCAGAGTATTCTCAATGGCTCATATTTATCACATCATCCCTTGAAGGAGGCCCCTGGGGTACATCCTGGTGGTTACTATGCAGGTTAGCACTCAAGATAATATTTTTGTTCCTTTTTCTGTAAGCATCAACTTTCTAGAATATTTCATTCACTTCCTGTACTTAAATCGGTCTATCTGTTATTCCATGTGCGAATGAAACAAACTCTAATAAGCTGAGTTTACAGATCAAATATCTTTCAAGCCTAGGGGACAAGAGAAATCAAGAAAATCTTATGCTCCTTCGCAATGTGGCGGAAGCAAATTACAGAGTTTTGTGTCTTCAAGTGGCCCGCTGACCATGACTCGAGATCCTTGTCTTGACAAGGACGGGCAAAAGAGAAACCAAGGCACATCAAGTTCTCAGATGCCTCCACAGCAGGATCGTAATACTTCAAAGTTCTTCAACTTGGAGGGCCACACTGCTGCTAGAGCTGTACCTGTCAAAAGCAACTGTGAAACTTTGGTTTGCAGCCTTAATCAAAACCCTGCTGAATTTAGTGTACCAGAAGAAGGGAACCCCTTCACTAGGACCATTAAGGATACAAGAATCGGCAAGAGCTCATCAAGAGAGAGATCTCGCAATGTTGACTTGAATAATAAGCGAAAGCAGCGGAAAGTTGTAAAGGAAAGCGCTGGGAGACTACCACCATCAGGCCGTGCATTGTGAAGGCCATGAATCGTATATTGCTGCTGTTGTTGTTGTGGAGACTTAGTTCTGCTGAAAGCATACCTCCTAACTTATACTTGGTTATATCAGCTTTTTGTATGGTTACAGAGCTTTGTGAGAGGCGGTTAATGCTGGTTGGTTTCCCAGCAGGATAATTTCATTTAGTATACCAGTTAGAGTACTTTTGAGGGCAAATTACTATCTATGATAATAAGAAATGTATCAAAATGTTCAGAAAACTTGAATAGTGTTGTTATACTAGTCTGGATACAAACTTGAATGTTATTCCATAACTTGTGTGTTTAGTTGTTGTGCTTTTGTGGTAAAAAAAAGAATAAGCTTGAAATGTGTTATCTTTTATATGTTTCAAGCATGTTCAATAGATATAAAAACAGCTTTTGTCCTCAATTTTCTGGTATACATCTATATAGTCTTGCGGTCCGTTCATATTAGTAGTCATAGTTTATTCCGGTACTTTCTTGCCTGACGATTTTTGGTATTCTCCATTGTTCTTTGTACCTTGATTATTGTATTGTTTTGTTACTGTTTCAGTTATGTTCCTAGGTGTTGTTCTTTAGTTATCATATGTTGTTTCATGTGCTTCTATTACTTCTTTTTCTGGACTACTTTAAGATAATTTTCCTTGGGTCGATGATATATCAGAAACAGTCTCTTTCCCTATAAGTTAGGATAAGATATCTCTACCTTCCTTGGAACTCACTTTATGGGGCTACACCGGTTATGTGGTTGTTTAGTCGATTCCAATTAGTTTGAAATTGGTGTATAGTTGATTATACTTCAATTTTGAATCTAAGCTTATACTCCCTTTGTCCATTACCTTATTAGTCTGTTTCAGAAAGAATGACATAAATCCGTATTTGGCGATAATTTAATTTTAAGTTTTTCATTTTTATCTTTATTGACATTGAGTACTTTTATAGCAACATAAATCTGATAATATACTTATGATCATAAGTTTCAATTCTTTCTTTTCTTAAATTCCGTGCTCAGCAAACTTCGTCATATAAATTGAAATGAAAAAGTAGCCTTTTTTCTTAGGGATGCACGAATCTAGCATAATATTAAAAAGATCCGTTGAGATATGTAATTCAAATTATTTTAATTCATTAAACTATTTGATTAGTATAAACTATAAAGAATAAAACTTTGATACCATATTTCATCTCTTTAATTAACTAAACTTCTCAATCCTTACTTTAATATTTTTCTTCAATTATAACGAATATATATAATATACTAATAACGTTAATATTTAATATCTCATTATATATATAATGTTATACAAAAATAGAATTATCGTCGAGAGTTGTAGTGAGATAGATCAATAATAAGTTCCCTTCATTCTTGACTTAGGGGTGAAAATAAATATTGAAAATAAAAAAGTCAAATCAAACAAAACTAAGTTGATTCTTCTATTTGATTCTATTTTATCAAAAACTTCAATACTCGATTTGGTTCTCAATTTCAATATTCGATCTATTGTGTTCACATAAATAGATCTAAAATTTAAACTTCATGTCTACTATAATATATCCATCTATATTTGTAATATACAACGTTAAAGCCAAAGTTATGACACGTACAAACCATAGCTGATGCACTAGGTTCGTCCCAACATGCTCTCATCCTGAATTAGAGAAATTCCTAATATGAAGAGTTTTTTCCATCTAATGATTATTACGTGACATAAATCTAAATTAATCGGATCAATTCAATCAAGACATGAGGATAAAATATTTAAAGGTTAAATCTGGAATTAGTGAATTTTCATAGTTTTGTGTTGGACAACTCAAACATAATTAGGAGAGTTTTCCCCATCTAATGATTATTATGTGACGCGAATCTAAATTTATCGAATAAACTCAATCAAGACATGAGGATAAAACATTTAAAGGGTAAAATTGGAATGTTAAGTATTGGAAAACTCAAACGTAATTAGCTAGGAGACTTTTCCCCGTCCAATGATTATTAGGTGACGCAAATTTGAATTAATCTGACCGATTTAATCAAGACATGAGAATAACATATTTAAAGTGTAAATTTGGAATTCGTGATTTCTCATAGTTTAGTTTTGGACAACTCAAACGTACTTAGAAGAGTTTTTCCCTTCTAATGATTATTATGTGACGCAAATCTGAATGAATGTGACTGATTCAATCAAGACATGATGATAACATATTTAAAGGGTAAATTTGGAATTCATGATTTCTCATAGTTTAGTGTTGGACAACTCAAACATAATTAGGAGAGTTTTCCCCGTATAATGATTATTTCGTGGTGCAAATCTGAATTAATCGGATCAACTCAATCAAGACATGAGGATAAAACATTTAAAGGGTAAATTTGGAATTAGTGATTTTTCATAGTTTAGTATTGAACAACTCAAACGTAATTAGTAGAGTTTTCCCCGTCTAATGATATTATTACGTGACACATATCTAAATTAATCGGACCGATTCAATCGAGACATGAGGATAAAATATTTAAAGGGTAAATTTGGAATTAATAATTTTCATTGTTTAGTGTTTGGACAACTCAAACGTATTGGGTGGATATCCACATCATATTCATTTCTATGCGCGTGTGAGATTGAAAGATCGTATTTCTACGCGCTCTCATATGCGAGTGGGTTAATAAATTTGATTTTTTTATTTTTTATATTTCTTTTTAATTGGTTAAAAGACAACCTCAGGTTAGGGCAAACGTACGAAGTCACGAATAAAGCAACTGAGCAAACGTACTTGCTAAATTCCATTCACTTACTACTTTTTTTTTTTAATTATTCGGTATTCGAAATTTATTTATATTGCGTAAGGTTCATAAAATCAAAAAACAATTTTTATTATCATAATAATGATTAGTATTTCCAATATTAATTATGTCTTGAAAAAAATTCGATCGCATGAGATTTTGAGTCTCATGCGACATGCGTGTGTTTATTAGGAGTATTTTACAAGACATCTTGAAAGTGAATCGTATTTTAGAGGCGGATTTAATGTTACGGCACCAGATCATTCACAACATAAATATAATTTATGTATAAAATTCATTAAAATTGTAATAAGTAGTAGATATGTATTCATGGTTTTAATACATATAAATGGGTTCAATCTGAGAAACTCGAATATTGAAATTAAGGAATTAGTAGCGCGCGGAGCCATATTTTACTAAGAAAGTTTAAAATATATGAACTAAACACGCGAAAAAGCCAATAAGATTCAACATCAACATCTATAATATATATATATATATACATAACAAAAAATCTTAACCTTGAATACACAACGGTTAAGTTTTCACCAAAAAGAATTTCAAAACTCTGCTCTTGCTCCCACTTAGCTTCGCCCCTGCATAGAATTAAAATTTTAGATCCACCTCTAATAAATTATGTGTATCGATCATCATATCATATAGATCTGAGTTGAATTCAAAACTCAAATATCTAGTTAAATTAGAGATAAAGACGTATATAGCAAAGTAGAAAAATTTGTTGTTCCTCTAATATGCTTGAAATTAAGACACGTACTATAGTGTAAAAATTAGGAATTAATATAGTGGAATAAAATCCAAACTCCTTTCCAGTTACGTTTCATTTTGATATATAGATCGTTATATAAATTAATACTAACAAAACATATATGATCCATGCTTTATGCATATAAAAATACTTACTTATTATAATGTGCATTTTTTCCACGCAAACGATACTGTTTGTTCAATCACAATAATCAAAATGTAGTTATATCACAATTACCCAAACTATATATAAAGTATAGCCATGTCTAAAAAAAATTGTCGGAATATTCACATTAGTGTCTATGTTAGATTCTCTATTCGAAATATAAAAAAGGTCAATTCAATTCTCGATGGAAACAGAATTTTGCGAAATTTCCTCCTAATTAGAAGATTTTTTTCGAGATCTTACTATTGTAATTTTGACCAACACATAAGATGAGACTTTACCACCATGAAGCGGCTTTTTGCAAAAAGATGAGGGGAATTTTACCATTCTCTTATAGTTATATTTATGTTCTGATTTCAAGTTCTAGTTCAAGGCAGGGTAAGACGGGATTCATGGGGGTTTGGAGTCAGAAGTGAATCTAGAATTTTTTGAATATGGATGCACCAAGAAAAATATATTAAGTGGGAATTGATCCTCAGTTCTCAAAGTCAAAAGCTCAACATTTAACCATGTGGACCAACTAGACTTTTTATAGTATGGGTGCAAGAATATAATATTATACAAATGTTAGAAAATATATACATAAAATATCTAATTTTACGAAGAGACCACGGGTTCGAACACCCTATTTTTTGCACTTAAATCCACCACTGTTTGGAGCAGCCTTCTCCAAGGGAGACCTAACAAGCCTAATTCAATACTGAATTATATATAGAGAGATTTTGTAAGCACTAAACATATATATATTGTCCAGACCTAACTCTTAATGGGTTTTATTATTGGATCGATATATATATATATATATGAAAAAAATGGAGTGATCGAAGAGTACCCTCATTGGCCCCTCTTCAACCAACCCACCCAACCCACCAATCGTACTCATGATTAATTTTAGCTATGTGTAATGAGAATTGTGAAAAAAATCTCGTAGGAGATCAGAGCGTTTTTTCTTAGAGATAGAAGACTATCGTCCATTAAGTTTTATTAAGATCCACACGAGATCGCTCTCATAATTTATTCTATGAATATATTTTTAAAAAAAAATACAAGCAATATCACAAACCAAATAAGAAAATATATGTAAGTATGGAGAACAAACTAGACAAGTATATAATTCATTATCGTACACCAGATTTCGCAACAAGAATGAATTAGGTCAATAATATATTATGTATAATTTCATAAATCAACCTAAAAGATAAAATAAAATACAAAAGAGAATAATAAAGTGTGTTAATCCAACAAATTACAATTATAATAGCTGATTTATTCATGCTATTTTTATATTATAATTATAAAATCACATTCATTAAGAATTTGAATGTTTTTGTAACATTTTTTTGGAAAAAAACTGATGATGGATAACTACAAACACACAAAATAATATGTTCAGTAGCACTGATAATATTCACTGACTGACTGCAATTTTTATCAACCCCACCCCCCCACGTGAAACTGTCACAAAAATCCAACATCTTTTTTCACAAAATCTAATATAAGTTTCATTTGATTTAATATATCATATAGTATTAATTCTAAAGAAAATTCAAGTGCATATAAAATAAAATTTATTAATAATTATAATTTAACATGTGAAGCAATTTCACTTCATGTGCTAGCTAACTATTATGTTTTACCGATTTTCTATGAAAAGAACCATATAACTTTTAAAAAAATATGTATAATGAATCATAAAATCGATCTTCAATTTTTAAATAGACAAAACAAAAAGAATGCTCTGGTGAATATGGAGAAAATAAACACATTTGAGCGCAAAATTGTTCGTTTAACCTAATTTTTATTTCCATGATATGTTGCTATATATATATATAAATAAATCAAGGTTTCTATTAGATATATTATATAGTTCGAACTCTTCAAAAAATGTCAGTATGTGCTTAATGAATTCCTCAAAAACAGTATATGTGCTTAATGAATTCCTCAAAAATAGTATATTTTTTAAAGATTCGTGTGAGACTGTGAGTACAACATTATTTTTGAAAAGTCTGAATAATATAATATTACAATCAAAATGTATTACTCGAGAAAGTACATTTCCTAGAAATAAATATTTCAATTCTTACGTACGTTTATATATATTTACATAAAACTCTAAAACTAATTACCACAAATTAAAAACTGAAATAAAATTGCTAAAATAAAGCATTATACTTATTGATTAAATTTAAATAAAAAGGTTCATGATCAAACGACTCGGGGCTCCGGCTCCGGTTCTTCCTCATCCCGGGTCGGGTCGGGTCGCCCGTGATTTTGAAGGATCTTAAGAAGTTGAGCCCCTTTTCTCCTCCCTCTAGCACTACAATCACCTTGCAAAGCCAACATCACCGCACGCGCCACCTCCTCCGGTGGTGCCGCCAACGGTGCACCATCACAGGCGCCACCATATATTACCGCCAAAACGCTTATCGCGTATTCCTTCCCTCTACTCCCGTCCATCCTCCCCATAACCTCCACCATCATCGGCACCGCCAACGCGTGGGCCCTCACCTCCTCCGCCCCTTCCGCCACCGTACACAACAATTCCAACGCCGCTAACGACCTCTCCGCCGCCGCCACGTCCAAATCCGACAAACTGTCCACCACTACCCCGACAGCTCCCACCTCAACCGCCACATGTCGGTTATTTTCCGACAAACAAAGTGCTAATAAAACTTTACTTGCTGATTTTGCTACTCTCCTGTCTTTTAAACACCCAACCACCCCTCTCAATACTGTGACGGGGCAAGCCACTGAATTTCCACCACCGTCAACCGCCGCCACCGGATTCGGAACAAGTGAATGTTCCAACAAGTACATTGCCTTAACCTTGTTGAAAAATTTTAAATACAAATCAACAATAAAAATATAATGAACAAGACTCTACTGAACGCGCAACATTTTCAACATAACATGGCGCATGCACAGATATTTTAGCGAAAAAGCACTTAAAATCTCAAAATATATTAAATTTTGAACTCGTAATTTTAAAAATATAAATGTTCAACATTATTTTTATGCTTAAACTTATTTTAGTCTCAAAATGTGAAAAGTATCGCATAAATTAAGATAGAATATAAAAAATATCATATAAATTAAGACAGAGTAAGTATTTATATTGAACAAACCTTGTCTAAATCAGTACAACTAGTGAGTTGTAATTCTGCCACGTGGAAAAGTTCCTCCAAATTAGTGTACAAAACAGGAGGGGCAATTTTAGTAATTTGCATGGTTTCTCGAGGGTAAATGTTAGTGTGTGAAATTGGGGGTGAACTTGGTAGTGGAAATCTCCATTGAGTAAAACTCTGTGAATTAGTATTAGATGAAGATGAAGATTCCGACGAACTCGCCGGAGCTGTAGCTGGCGCCGGCGCCGGAAACGGCGACGAAGTTTGGTCGGAAAGAGGAATGGGGAGGGTAGGAGGGGTGGTGGTAGTAGGGCTGAGAACCGACTGAGTACAGCGGCGGAAGAAGCCGCAGGAAAATGAGGTTTTGAGCTTTGGATGCTGGTGTTGGGTTTTCATGGTGGGATGATGAGAGATAAAGAGAAAATGTAGAGAGAGAAAGTGTGAAATAAATGGATGGGTACAATAATTGTATGGAATGAGATAGTTCATTCAATTTAACAACTTTTTTGTTGAGAAAAAGAAAACTAAAATAATAATATATTCAGTGTAATTGAAGTTCGAACGAGGTGGTATGTATACATAATTTTATCTTTTAAAAAAAATACTTTTTGAAAATATAAATTGTATTAGACCAGCCACATATAATAGGCTTGACTCAAAAGGCATTGAGAGGGAATCATGTGATCCTGAGTTATCCACGTGAAAGACTACCCTTTAAATTAATTGAGTCATTTTAAAGAATCGTAACTTTATTCTTAATCTTTACAAATGTAGGGAAATTATTTTTTCAAATAAAAAGAACTTTCATTCTAATAAAGCATATGAAAAATGAAGTGTGAAAAGTAAATATAGTAGTGAAGAAATGGTATGTTATGCTCAAATTAATAAAGAAATGAACATTAACAATAACAAACATTATGATAATCGAATAGAAAAAAATAACAGATAAAAATGTAGAATATTATTAGATATCTTCTCAGTGAATTAATAATAACATAACTGATCGTCAATATGTTTGCTTCAGTTATGTACTTTCTCTCTTAATAAGTTACCTGACTAAATGAAGTTAGATTTGATGGTGAATTTAGAATTTAATTTTTATGTATTTTAAAGTTTATGGAGTATATATATACAGATATTTACTGAATTTAAAAAATACATATACATGATGTGGGTTAATTTGTACCGTCTACTCTAGCTAGCTCAGCCCTCAATTGTTTTTTTTTTTTAAAAAATTATTTAGTGTCTGATATATATAAGTCTCGTTAAATTTAAATTCATGCGTTATAATGTCTTTTCTACAATCGACACTAATTTTCAATAGATTTTTTTTTTTATTTTCAAAATTCAAACAAAAATTTAATTTAAACTCAAAATCTTTAATTAAGATGAAGTATCGGTTAAAATTTAGTAGTAATAGTACTACTGTTTTTAGCCTGCAAATTTTTTTAAAATGGGGACAAGTCCTTTATTAATGTGGACAGATGAAAAGAAAAAAGATATAAAGGCAAAATTGAGAACGTGAACAATTGCAGAGGGACTTTTTTTTTTCATTCGGATATTTAATATTTATATTAAAATTTGATTATTTTAATTTTATAGCGTATAGAGTTTATTTTAGAAGAAAATATTCATTATCAAGAATTTTTCCATACTAAACAAAAGGAACTGGTTCACTCAATATTAAATTTCTACTTATTCTAAAATTAGATGTACTACAACTAAACAAAGCAATTAATATACATGCACAAGTTTTTTCATAAATATAGTGTTATAAACAAATATAAACCCCAAAAATTATATTCATTACTTTTAGTCCAAAATTTAAAGAGGAGGCACCCAGTTTTGGGAACCATAGTATTAATCAACTTATAATCAAGCATTTGATACTTCACTAAAATAAACCAAACACATTGAACCTATTATATTATAGATATTATCAGTATTCTAGCTAAAAGAAAATAATATGCATTATATAATTTTTAAATAGTAATATGATTAGTGTATAAAAGTATAAGAATAATATTGATATTGTTAATGCTATGATTAACCATGGGATAAAAATTATATTGAATAGAGTATATAACTAATATCAACTTTTGATAGAAGGACATGAAGATTGAGAATTAAGATAAAAGGTCCGTAGATAGTCGCACGGTCTAATAGTACTCATATTTTTTCCTCCTCTTACTTTCTTTTACTTATTATTATTATTATTATTTGTTGTTTCTTTTGTTTTACCTATCATATTATTTGTTTGTACTATTTTTTTCTTTCTTGTTTTGTTATGTTTTATGTACTTGAATTGAGAGTCTATAAAAATCAGTCTCCCTTTCTTCATAAAATAAGAATAAAATTGGATACACACTATGTTCTCCTAATCGATGAACTTTTACTTTGTTATTATTGTTACGTATAACTAATATCAATATTAATTATATTGGACTTAAATTTGTAATCGAAAATTAAACTAAATTTAATGCACACATTATTTTATCTAATACACCCTATCAAGCTACCCCATAAACTCATTAAATCAAATACAATTGTACTTTGACTTTGTGGGGGGCCATTTTTGCTTATGTTATCCTTTGTATTCTTAATTTAGTAGAAAATAGAATTTTATTAAAAGTCCAATAAAACTCTTTTAAATAGCAATAATTAATAAAACCTATCTTTATCATATGATTAAATCTTCCTTTTTTTAATTTTTTTTTTTTTTATAAATTGTTAAAAAAAGATATTTTTATATAGTCACGTGAAGGGACAATTGCATCTTCTTGTTCTTTGTTCTCCTGTTCATTTTCTTCAAGATTTCAAAACCCATTTCATATTTAGCAGAAATGAGGTGACCCTTTTCGTTTCAGCTCAAGATTTGCTTATCTAAAGTTGAAATCTGGTGTTTCTTGTAGTTTTGGGTAATGGGTATTTGCTTTCTTGACTTTTATTTAAGATTTAGTTTGTATTGTTTTGCTCTTTCTCTCATAAAGTTTTGATTTTTAGTTAACTTAGTGTGTCATTTGTTGAGCTTAGATTAATATATGCTTGCAAGAATGTTTGGAATGGTCAGAAATTGAGATTCTGCTGTGATTGGTTGCAAAATTTTCCAAAAGAACTGATATTTTCTGTGGTTTTGAGGTAGCTTGGACTTGTACTATGAGCACATGAACTAGTTTGGAGTATTTATTTCATGTTCTGATATGAGTTTGAGCTATGTATACTTTTAGAAGTTGTGTTGATATGGTCTAAATATGCACTATTTGTTAGACAGCGAGGTATATATGCACCACTTTTTTAACGAGTGGTAAATCGTAAAGTTGAGGGGGTATATTTGCCCCTTTTCCTTTGATTTAAGTTGGAAAGGACCTCTAGGATTAGTTGTGGTTGCCAGTTGGAGTATTGAAGGTAAAAGTCGGATAATTCTGGCAAGAGGGTGTTTTATAAGAGACCAAAGGATCATTTGATTTGTTGTAATGGCTTCAATTAGAAGAGCATTGTCCCCAGTGCCTCGTCCGGGAGATAGAACTAATGGGGAAGCATGTTTTGTTTCCTCGCCATTGTCTAAGTCATCGTTGTGTAATCAAAGTTATACACCGCCTGAAGGGTTGATGTCTTCTTGTTTTGGTTCATTGGATTATGTATTCTACAAAGTTCGGACATTTGTACTTGGTCTTTTGTCGCAAAGAACATCTAGGCCCTTGGAGAAGTCAAAGTTAAAGGGACAAATTTGGAGGAGAGCATTTCTCCAATTCTTTATGTGCTTTGTTGTTGGAGTTCTTATTGGCCTTGCACCATTTGTTTCTCTGAATTTTTCACCCAATATAATGTCTAAACATCAACCTTTATCCTTTGAGGTCGTCCACCCTTACGAAAATGATCGTGTATTTGACGATGTGTCTAGAAATATGACATCAACTTTAAACAGTTCGGATTTCCTGGATAATTCTACGTCCGAGCGTAACTTAGTATACGATGAAGTGAAAGATGATATTGTTGTCAATGCGTTTGTCAACCAATCACTTGATCAAGAATTTATATTGTCCAGAAAACTTTTGATCATTGTGACACCAACAGAAGCCCATTCATTTCAAGCGTACAATCTTAACCGTTTGGCCCACACATTAAAATTAGTCCCGCCTCCTTTGCTGTGGATAGTTGTGGAGATGGACTCTCAATCAATCGAGACAGCTGATATATTGAGGGGTGCTGGAGTTATGTACAGGCATCTCATATGCAAGAGGAACTTGACTGAAGTGAAAGATAACAGTGTGCACCTAAGGAATATGGCACTAACACACATTGAAACACACCGTCTTGATGGGATTGTTTACTTTGCAGATAATTCCAACATATACTCCCTAGATGTCTTTGAACAAATGAGACAGATCAGGTAATCTACTTATTCGTTTTGCGTATAACCGTATGCAAGTAATCTTTCTTTGTTTATTTTTTCAGTGATTAGCCTGCACACTAGCAATCTTTTGATTTTTAGATTGTGATATACATAAAGTAATTCTTGCAGCAGATTATGTCAGAAGGGAATATTGAGCTTCCGCAGTTCTATTGGTGTTTGCATTATCTCTATTCCTTTGATCTTGTGAAGTTGTATTATCTGTATAAGTGGGAAGTAAATGTAATAGAGCAAATCTAAGTGTGACTGGTATTCTCTAATTGGTAACAACGCTTGTTCCCCTTTTTATATGCTTTGCTTCAAGCTAAACTCATAAGAGTATACTAGTGAATTGAAGGGTTTAACAAAACAAACAATCAGCTTGATATTATACTTGTCCTAAACTCTGTACATTAGAGCGAAATAGATACAAAAGATCCTATCTCTGACCCCAACTATTTTGATGATTGAACCGTGGTTGATTGATTGATGATTATACATTGAGGAAGAAACAAGCAGGGTTCAAGGTAGTAGTGGATAGGAATCTGCAGTGGATCGGAATGGATATATATGATTCATATAGTCGACCTCCAGTAGTTTAGGATTGACTGATTTTGTCATAGTTGTATATTATGACTAATAACATAGTTAATATGTCACGAAACAGATCTAGTTGGAAATGTGCCATTCCCTTGATGAGTTCAACTTCAAATGAATATTCATTCTTTCGTTTGTTTTTTAGCTTCCAATCACTTGAAAATCTTCCCATATGTGGGAGTGATCAGAAATGTTTTTTCATGTATATGGTCTTATAGTATTGTCAAAGGTGAAAAACGCCAAGAATTGCTGGAAATTTAACCGAAAAGTACAACGAAATTCACACTTTGATGAATGGAAATTACTATATTATTTATACAACTGTTGAAAAAATAACTATAATGCAAACAACAACCATATAAGTTGTGGAATTGAAGAAATACAACTATGTGAAATATATTAAGTAAAAGAAACATTTGATTGCCCCACTTTTGCACTTTTCTATACTCTAAAGGTTTCTAGAACAAAAGAATGAAACCTGGCCTGCCCCTCACTTATGTTCCTTAATTCCATATCTTCATTTTAAGTTGTATCTTTATAAAAAAAAAATCCTTTTTTAGTCTCTGATCTGTCTCGGGTTGCTATTGCTTTCTAGCATTTACTTGCTCACTTTGACAAAGATGATGATTTTGCTCCTATACTTAATTTGGACTTGCCATTATGTCTATCAGCTTTCTTGATAGAAAATTGTTGTATGCAGCCGGTTCGGGACATGGGTTGTGGCAAGACTAGCTGAAAATAATAGGAAAGTTATCTTGCAGGGTCCAATCTGTAATGGCTCTCAGGTTATAGGTTGGCATACCAATGGAATGGCAAAAAGATTCCAAAGATTCGATGCTGAAATATCAGGATTTGCATTCATTAGTACAATACTTTGGGATCCAAAGAGGTGGAACCGACCAACTCTAGAGCCCATCAGGCAGCTTGATATAGTTGAAGCTGGCATCCAAGTGAGTTTCACTGCTACTATTGTAACTCTGATTGCTGTGTAAACAATATTTTATTCGTTGGCTCACCTGTATTCAGCACAACTTACATGACTATTAGTCTATAAAATGATTCTCAATGATCCTATATTACAGGTGAGCACATTTATCGAACAAGTTGTGGAAGATGAGAGCCAAATGGAAGTCTTTCCAATGCACTGCTCAAGAATTATGGTTTGGCAATTAAATACAGAACTGTTTTATCCATACCCTCGTGAGTGGTGGTCAAAGAATTATCCAGGCACTATTGCTGCTAGCGCGTGAATGTTGACATAGAGAGTGCTTCTTCAGGATAAACAAGGTGAGCAAGTTATGCCCATAATTTTCTAGTTGGAGCTTATTAGCATTCTTTTCTTCTTAAGCAATATCATATAATTTTTATCTGAGGAGCTTCTTAACATTCTTTAAAAAAAGGCCAGCTCGGTACTAAGCTCCTGTTAGAAGCAGGGTCCGGGGAAGGGCCGGATATATTTATTGCAATTCTAGCAAGGGAATCACACATTAGGTTGTAAAAGAGAAATTGAGAGAAAACGCTACTTGATTAGTCCCTCAAGCTACTGAGTTTAAATAGTCTATGTACAAGTGTTAAAATAGGAAAGAATCAATCCAACTAATTATGACTAATCTTAATTGATACACAGTACATTTACAATATTCTTTAACAAGGTGCATACTCCTGAAAATACCAGTTTCAAGCTAGGAAATATATGACAGTTCACGCCGAGTAACTTTTGGACTTGGACACGATCGCCAAGATAGTAGAACCTCCTTGCTTCTACATTTTTGTTGGACATTTGTGATTCATTACCTGCTACATAATGTTCAAACAGAACAAAGGTGAATTTCGAATAGCCTAAAGATTAAACTGCTCCTTTCTTTGTTACCTGAAATAGCAATAAACTTCCTCCTAAATAAGAGTATCTTCCCTTGTAACTGCACATTACTCTAGCACAAGGGATATTGAAAAAAATGAGTGATCTAAATATTCATGTCCTCAAGCACAGAGACAATACTAAATCCATGCCTTAAGTCTACTGGTGCTGACAAGTGATAACTTCTGCTGCACTGTCAGCCTCAGAACAGAAAGACGACACAAGAAGATATCTAGTGTATCCCACAAGTGGGGTCTGGGGCAGGGGCGGAGCCACCTTGTGGTCATTCGAACTCCCTTCGGCAGAAAATTATACTATTTGTACATGGTCAAAATATTTTTTTTATGTAATACATAGAGTAGATGTCGAATCCCATTAGCTAGCTAGTTTGTGTGTCTACTTCTTCAAATTTTGAACCCCCTTATGGAAAATCAAGACTCCGCCACTGGTCTGGGGAGGGTGGAGTGTATTTAGACCTTACCCCTACCTCGTAAAGATAAAAATATTGTTTTGGATAGACCCTCATCTCAAGTAAAGCATCGCAAAACAGTTTGAAAAGAGAATATGGAAATGAAAACAGTAACACCAACGAAATAGAGTGCTGTGGAAAGCAATACATAGCATACAGAAGAAGAACAATAACAACAACGAACTAGTGCAATAACCGAAGCACAGATGATAACAACAATCAACGAACAAGAATAGTGCTAATAGTACTGGTAAGAGAGTAGGCACCGATTCAACCACCTATCCTACCCTGCAGGAAAATGAGAGAACATACCAGAACAAGCACTATCGAAATCCTTAGTAACATCAGCGACACAAGATAATAGGAGAATTACCTCATTTTAAATACTTCAAAGATCACAGCACAGAAATTGCATCTAAACTCACTTCTCAATAAGTTTTGGTCTTTCTGTAATATATAAACCATGTTCTTTTCTATTGATTGCAGGGAGAACTAGTTATGATTATGAGCTTGTTCATGGTAATTTCAGGACTATTTTCTCTGTCTGAATCTGCGTAGAAGTATCTTGTTACGGAAACAATTCTGTACAGTTGCTGAGTTCATCCCACTTTACACGTCTAGCTACGAAGTGGAAAGCCACTATTAGCCAGGTGGTTTTCAAACTGATTGGTGAGCATTCATGGCCATCTACACAAATGTAGAGTTCCAAGTATCCGGCCAATTATTTCGACTAAAGCTTTTCATTATACAACCAACTTAATAGTTCAGTGAAGGATTCAACCTCATTGAGCTTTCAAATTAGTTGCTAGACTTGTGCATATAGCAATGTTACTGGAAAGTAAATTCTTTATGGCTGATATTTATGCAAGTAAAATTTCATTCTTGTCAACTTCCAAAAAAATTTGTTTTTTGTGTTGTCTCGTACATCTTACCTTTCTCAGACTCCACTTGTGGGATTACACTACGTGTGTTGTTGTTCATGTCATTTGCTTGTGAAGGTATTGGTTTATAGCTCTTGTTCTGTTGAAAAAAAACCAAAAAGACTAGTAAATGAAGGTTAAATTGTCACACTATTTGACTATTGAAAATTCTGAAATTTGTTTTAACATAACTCATTCACTACATCTACCCTTAAAATTATACTAAATATAGTGATGTAGGAGTGAAATAGGAATAGCCTAATCCGTGAAAATGGGGTTGTGAGAGTGAAATACAAGCGTTGAAATGTATGAACGTTTATTTTTACAACTATCCAATTAGTGATTAACACAACAACCGTGAAAATTGAAGTCTTATTAAAACTCTACAACCTCAAATCAAACGTGGTACTAGTTGAATTGTGACAATAGACTAACAGTCTGACACCACTCACATAAAATCATGTGTACGCCATTGATCTAGTCCCTTATTGGTAACCACTTTTCATGTTTCACACAAACATAGCAAAAAATTGTAATATGAGAGAAATATTTCACCATATTTCAAAATTATAAACATGTAGTCAATATGTCCGAGTGGTTAAGGAGACAGACTCGAAATCTGTTGGGCTTTGCCTGCGCAGGTTCGAATCCTGCTGTTGACGATATTTTTTTTCGGCCTCTTGCACTAACAGTAGAAGCCATGACTCGAAGTTTATGGCCTAAGTTCTTACATCGGCCTCAAGTTAATATAGAATCGAGTTTATGGGCTAAGTTCTTACACCGACCTCAAGTTAATAGATAACAATAATAATAATAGAGTCAGAATAAAAAAAAAATAGTGACATACACACAAGGGCGGAAAATTATACTATTTATACATGATTAAAATTATTTTTTATGTATATATAGTAGATATTAAACCCCCTTCGGATAATTTATCTGTTTAATTCTTCATATTATCTATAAGTTGAATGGCATAAAGGCTCCATGAAACCCATATGGCACTCTATTAGGTAATAGGATTATGGCAATTGGCTCACTTTTAAAGTTTTCTGCATCAACTATATAAACCTGCAGTATAGACATATAATATATAGTCAGATTTCTCTATAGTAATATTTTCGAATCGTCTTTAATATTATGATGAACTTACTTGAGATTGATTTGTATTTTCATTGTGTGTGAATGTCAGAATCCAACCATCATCTTCATTAACACCATCAAGTTTTGGAACAAATGTAGCTCCACTACAAAATGTATTTTTTGGGAAAATGTGATATTCAACCTTAATCAAATCTTCTTCTTCTTTAATATCCTAATAATTAATCAACATTTAAAAATAATATCAATTAGATAAATTAATATTACAATTTTAGAAAATGTCAAACATAATATTATTGTCACAAATTTATTAAGTAGTAATTACCTTAGAAATTTCTTCAAAATGAAGTTTGGCTAGCCCTCCAAATTTAGCAAATCCTCCTGATAAATTCTTTGCTAAATCCAAGATAATATGTTATCATAAAGTTTAATTAGTAACATACAACCATTTATTCACTAAAAAAAATAGGAATATTTAGAATTGAATAACTTTTGTCACGAAATAACAAATTTCGTTAATTTTATTTATCAGAGGATTATCTAAAAGACCAATTAGCTATGAGTTATTTAGTAACAAATTTTGTAGCTAATTTATGTTTTAAGGATACTAAAAACATCTCATTTTGAATTGAAAATAGAATACTAACCAGAGTTGAAGAAAGTTTCTGAATTAACAAGTTGTTGATAACCAAATTTGTTTTTGAGACCAATGAAGTGTTCATTGATCATTGGGAATTCCATAATAAACCGATGATCGTTTGTAGTTAGATTTTTCATTTTCACTTCACCTATTTTCATGTTTAATCTCCATTCACAAACATTGAAAAAGGAAAATAAATCTTTTGACGATTCAATATTATCTTTATTGAAACTCATCTCGTTCAACGTGTCCAAACTCAACTCTGACTCATTTGGTCTTGGTATAATCCATCGACGAGCTCTACATGCCCTCACCACCACCTTTTACCCACACAAAAAAAAAAAAAAAATAATTAAGTAATTTTAGCAGTTTCATGATAATTTTTTTTTATAAAAAAATTAAATCAAGTTAAGTTTTTTTTAAAAAAACAATTACCTCATCATTATCTTCAAAACAATTTATTAGGTGAAATACATAACATGGTTCAACTTCAAACCATTTAATGGAGTTAGCATCACCATAACGTGGCATTATTCCAATTCTTGCATATCCATCTTCATTGTATTTTATTAATCTGCAAAATAATGATATATATATATTAATTAAGGATTTAATAAAATGTATTTCATTAAATAGTAGAATGACTAGAATTATTTTTATACATATAAAATGTTTGAAATACTTACTCCTCTCCAATGGTAAGTCTGTTTAGGTCCATAGTTAGTGGAAAATTCAAAATCACATTATACCTACATATAATTGAAATAACCATATTTAAATAACATTATCATAAATAATAATTGGATTTAAGTTCATATACACTAAACTACAATTTCTTTCTACACTATTAATATTGTGTGCATCTACTTATTTTTATTTTATTTTTCAAATTATCATATCGATCAGAACTATAACCTATTAAATTATTCATCTGATAGTATAAGAAATCTATACGAAACGTAAACTCAAAAGTAATAATTACCTCTTTGTAACACCAATTTCATGGCAAAGAATACACCTATTTAATTTGAGATCCACCTTGTGAATCATTTGTTTTCCATCAGCTAAAAATTGGAAGGAAATTTATAAATAAATTAGAAAACTAAATAAAAAAATTCCATTGAAGTCTCCTAATTTAGCTTCAAAATAGAAAATAGCATACCTGAAATGACTCCTAGCTCAAAATAAGGCTTTAGTGGATATGTTCCCATTATAACAAGTTCACCCGTACCTGGGACTTTCTATTGATCGAGATATAATATAATTAAGTAATAAAATATATATATATTTTTTATTTTTTTTAATAGTATAAATTTTTAAATAAGATAATAACATACATCTTACATATGATATTAAACATGCAAGCGCTCTTTCCTTCAAATCTCACTCACATCCAAAAAAACAAAAATAATTTTTTTTCTGTGGTTAGGTTCATAAGAAAATCATATGCTCTACACGTGTGAGGCGTGTGAGAGACATAATATAATTAAGTAATATATAATTCATTTTGATAGAAACTTAAAATTCTTGATTAGACGATTACTAATATACACCCTATAATTTTTTATGAAGAATGTTTAACTGATTAATTTCCCAATACTCTTTTCCAACGACTATAAATTTGTCAGTACTGCCACCAACCAAAAACTAACATAAATTTTCACGTGCTTAACTCACGAATTTTTTTTTACCTTTGGATGGGCTGTGAATGATCGATTCCAAGCTCCATTAACAGTCCAATTTCCCAAAGTTTCTAAAGTTTGTATGTTTATCTCTTGAGGCATATGATTTTCAGCAATTGAATAGTATTTCTTTGAGTGCTCAAACACACTTGTATTGCTTAGATATTTGTGAAATACACCAAATCTTAACTGCAAGATAATAANAAAAGAGAATATGGAAATGAAAACAGTAACACCAACGAAATAGAGTGCTGTGGAAAGCAATACATAGCATACAGAAGAAGAACAATAACAACAACGAACTAGTGCAATAACCGAAGCACAGATGATAACAACAATCAACGAACAAGAATAGTGCTAATAGTACTGGTAAGAGAGTAGGCACCGATTCAACCACCTATCCTACCCTGCAGGAAAATGAGAGAACATACCAGAACAAGCACCATCGAAATCCTTAGTAACATCAGCGACACAAGAAAATAGGAGAATTACCTCATTTTAAATACTTCAAAGATCACAGCTCAGAAATTGCATCTAAACTCACTTCTCAATAAGTTTTGGTCTTTCTGTAATATATAAACCATGTTCTTTTCTATTGATTGCAGGGAGAACTAGTTATGATTATGAGCTTGTTCATGGTAATTTCAGGACTATTTTCTCTGTCTGAATCTGCGTAGAAGTATCTTGTTACGGAAACAATTCTGTACAGTTGCTGAGTTCATCCCACTTTACACGTCTGGCTACAAAGTGGAAAGCCACTATTAGCCAGGTGGTTTTCAAACTGATTGGTGAGCATTCATGGCCATCTACACAAATGTAGAGTTCCAAGTATCCGGCCAATTATTTCGACTAAAGCTTTTCATTATACAACCAACTTAATAGTTCAGTGAAGGATTCAACCTCATTGAGCTTTCAAATTAGTTGCTAGACTTGTGCATATAGCAATGTTACTGGAAAGTAAATTCTTTATGGCTGATATTTATGCAAGTAAAATTTCATTCTTGTCAACTTCCAAAAAAATTTGTTTTTTGTGTTGTCTCGTACATCTTACCTTTCTCAGACTCCACTTGTGGGATTACACTACGTGTGTTGTTGTTCATGTCATTTGCTTGTGAAGGTATTGGTTTATAGCTCTTGTTCTGTTGAAAAAAAACCAAAAAGACTAGTAAATGAAGGTTAAATTGTCACACTATTTGACTATTGAAAATTCTGAAATTTGTTTTAACATAACTCATTCACTACATCTACCCTTAAAATTATACTAAATATAGTGATGTAGGAGTGAAATAGGAATAGCCTAATCCGTGAAAATGGGGTTGTGAGAGTGAAATACAAGCGTTGAAATGTATGAACGTTTATTTTTACAACTATCCAATTAGTGATTAACACAACAACCGTGAAAATTGAAGTCTTATTAAAACTCTACAACCTCAAATCAAACGTGGTACTAGTTGAATTGTGACAATAGACTAACAGTCTGACACCACTCACATAAAATCATGTGTACGCCATTGATCTAGTTCCTTATTGGTAACCACTTTTCATGTTTCACACAAACATAGCAAAAACTTGTAATATGAGAGAAATATTTTACCATATTTCCCAAAATTGCAAAACTTTTTTGTGTATTAAAATAATTTAATTTCAAAATGTTAAACATGTAGTCAATATGTCCGAGTGGTTAAGGAGACAGACTCGAAATCTGTTGGGCTTTGCCTGCGCAGGTTCGAATCCTGCTGTTGACGCTGTTTTTATTTCGGCCTCTCGCACTAATGGTGGAAGACACGACTCGAAGTTTATGGCTTAAGTTCTTACATCAACCTCGAGTTAATATATAATCGAGTTTATGGGCTAAGTTCTTATACCGACCTCGAGTTACTAGATAATAATAATAATAATTGAATCACAATAGGATTTTTAGTGACTTACATAGGGGCGGAAAATTATACTATTTATACATGGTTAAAATTATTTTTTATGTATATATAGTAGATGTTGAACCCCCTTCGGCTAGTTCATGTGTTTATTTCTTCATATTTTGAACTTCCTTAGTAAAAATTCTGACTCCGTCACTGTATAACACACTATCTATAAGTTGAATGGCATAAAAGCTCCATGGAATCCATATGGCACTCTATTAGGTAATAGGATTATGGCAATTGGCTCACTTTCAAAGTTTTTTGCATCAACTATATAAACCTGCAACATATACATATAATATATAGTCAGATTTCTCTATAATAACATTTTTCAAATCGTCTTTAATACCATGATGAACTTACTTGAGATTGATTTGTATTTTCATTGTGTGTGAATGCCACAATCCAACCATCATCTTCATCAACACCATCAAGTTTTGGAACAAATGTAGCTCCACTACAAAATGTGTTTTTTGGGAAAATGTGATATTCAACCTTAATCAAATCTTCTTCTTCTTTATCATCCTAATTAATCAACATATAAAAATAATATCAATTAGATAAATGAATATTACAATTTTAGAAAATGTCAAATATAATATTATTGTCACAAATTTATAAGTAGCAATTACCTTATAATTTTCAACATGTCTTTCTTCAAAATGAAGTTTGGCTAGCCCTCCAAATTTAGCAAATCCTCCTGATAAATTCTTTGCTAAATTCAAGATAATATGTCATCATGAAGTTTAATTAGTAACATGAAAATACGTATTTTATTGCTAAATAATAAAATCGCTAATTCTATATAACGCCAAATTAATAATGAATCTTGTAGGTAATAAATTCATGTTTTTAGTTGTGATTAATTATATCTCATTCCAAATAGAAATTAGAGTACTAACCAAAGTAATTAGAGAAAGCTTCTGAATCAATAAGTTGTAGATAACCAAATTTGTTTTTAAGACCAATGAAGTTTTCATTGATCATTGGGAATTCCATAATAAACCGATGATCGTTTGTAGTTAGATTTTTCATCTTCACTTCACCTGTTCTCATGTTTAATCTCCATTCACAAACATTAAAAAAGGAAAATAAATTTTTTAACGATTCAATATTATCTTTATTGAAACTCTTCTCGTTCAACGCATCCAAACTCAACTCTGACTCATCTATTGTGAGGTTTGGTCTTGGTATAATCCATCGACGAGCTCTACATGCCCTCACCACCACCTTTTTATATTCACAAAAAATAACAAATTAATTAAGCAATTGTACTAGTCTCATGATAATTTTTAAAAAAATTAAAATCAAGTTAATTTTTTTAAAGAGTCAATTACCTCATCATTATCTTCAAAACAATTTATTAGATGAAATACATAACATGGTTCAACTTCAAACCATTTAATGGAATTAGCATCACCATAACGTGGCATTATTCCAATTCTTGCATATCCATCTTCATTGTATTTTATTAATCTGCAAAATAATGATATATATATATTAATTAAGGATTTAATAAAATGTATTTCATTAAATAGTAGAATGACTAGAATTATTTTTATACATATAAAATGTTTGAAATACTTACTCCTCTCCAATGGTAAGTCTGTTTAGGTCCATAGTTAGTGGAAAATTCAAAATCACATTATACCTACATATAATTGAAATAACCATATTTAAATAACATTATCATAAATAATAATTGGATTTAAGTTCATATACACTAAACTACAATTTCTTTCTACACTATTAATATTGTGTGCATCTACTTATTTTTATTTTATTTTTCAAATTATCATATCGATCAGAACTATAACCTATTAAATTATTCATCTGATAGTATAAGAAATCTATACGAAACGTAAACTCAAAAGTAATAATTACCTCTTTGTAACACCAATTTCATGGCAAAGAATACACCTATTTAATTTGAGATCCACCTTGTGAATCATTTGTTTTCCATCAGCTAAAAATTGGAAGGAAATTTATAAATAAATTAGAAAACTAAATAAAAAAATTCCATTGAAGTCTCCTAATTTAGCTTCAAAATAGAAAATAGCATACCTGAAATGACTCCTAGCTCAAAATAAGGCTTTAGTGGATATGTTCCCATTATAACAAGTTCACCTGTACTTGAAACTTTCTATCGAGATATAATATAATTAAGTAATACATATATTTTTTTAAATAAGATAATCATATACATCTTTAATATGACGTCAAACATGCAATAGCTCTAGCCTTCAAATTTCACTCACATCCAAAACCAAAATTAAATATTTTTACGTGTTTGATTAAAAAAAAAAATCGATCTACTACACGTGTGAGGCGTGTGAGAGACGACACAATGTAATCAAGTAATTAATATTTTCACTTGCATACACATTATAATTTTCGACATAGAGCGTTCAACTGATTATCCAATTTTCTTTTCCAATGACTATAAATTCATCATTCCAATCAACTAAAAACTAAAATAAATCTTCACGTGCTTAACTCATGAAAAAAAGCGCACCCACACGTGAGGAACATGTGACACACAATACAATTAAATAATTAAAATAGTATGGTTTTATGAGCCATTACCTTTGGATGAGCTGTGAATGATCGATTCCAATCTCCATTAATAGTCCAATTTCCCAAAGTTTCAAGTGTTTGTATGTTTATCTCTTGAGGCATATGATTTTCAGCAATTGAATAGTACTTCTTTGAGTGCTTAAACACACTTGTGTTGCTTAGATATTTGTGAAATACACCAAATCTCAACTGCAAGACAATTAGGATACACATAGTATATTTAAAACATTATTAGTGTGAGTGTGTGCGTCGTGTGTATCGAGATATGGTTAGAAATGAAGATATTTGGTTTAAGGTGGAAGTGACCTTCGCGATGGACAAGATGCAGAAATCTAGACTGAGACGGTTTGGACATGTAAAGAGGAGAGCAGACGCCCTAATAATGAGGTGTGAGAGGTTGATGATGGAGGTACTGAGTAGAGATAGGGGTAAGTCGAAGAATTCTTGAGGAGGGGTGATCAGGACCTAGGAACCCTTTAGCTTACCGAGGACAAGACCCTTAATAGGAGGGTGTGGATGTCGAAGATTTGAATAAAAGGCTAGTAATAAATAGTCTGACAATCTCAAGCTGAATGAACTTGGCATACTCCTTTATTACTTGCTTCTCACTAATTAACAACAAAATTATAAGTAGTTTCATAACTTGACTAGGCGGTTCGTATCTTTATATATGACCCCATAATAATAAGGATAGACAGAGTAATTAAGAGTTCGTGCCCTAAGTATAGAAATATTTTTACTAGGAACTTCCTTTTTTACTTAATCTTACGCAACACATGAAATACATATTAATTGAGACCATAATACAGGTACGAGATACCGAATGAAAACCCAAAAGACATATTAGTTCATGACATACCAGATTTAAAAGGGAAGCCATGAAAACAGCAACAGCATCCCCTTCCATATTAGGAATAATACTTGGTTTTTTTCTATCTTTTTCCATGTTGAATGTGTCTGTTTCTACATATTTGTTCTTGTACAATATATTCCATTTGTTGCCTTTTTCTTTTTCTTTTGTGAAGTACAAAGCATGAAGCATTCCTTCACCTTCAATCCATATATGGCTTGATTTTCCAAATATTGACTTGGTTGATTTTAGTCCTCCAAATAGAGGATTTGCTCCTACATTCAGAGACGGATTCGAGATTTAAATTTGATCATAAGTTAACATGATATATAAATATGCCCATTTCACATTTATGCCCTTCAACATTGGGTGTACATATAATATTGAACAAATAGACACACATGTCTTATGTGGGGTCCTACATATCTGTGTCCTACATGTATTATGTCGATCACATAGGATTCATGTGTCTACTTGTTCAACATTATACAAGTTCAAGTGTCGTTTACTTTACACACTCAAAATTGAAGGACATAAATGTGAAATGAAGTCAGACCATATTATTATTATGCCTTTTAATTATGAGCGGAAAGTTTTGTATTGTTATCTTCTAGATGACCTGATAGCGTAAGATAAAAAAAATCAAAACATTTTACTTACCATTTCTTATGTAAACACCCTCTGGGAAATCATTTGGAATTTCCCCTTGAATTGTAGTGACTCTCACAGCTTCTCCAATCTCTTCAACAGGTGCAAAATTACTCTGTCAATTATATGTATTTGTAGGTGAAAAAGAAGTCCAAAAAAAAGTTACTAAATATATACATAAATATATATAAATTAAAAAGTGTGATAATGGAAATATATACTTCTTCCGTTTGAGTTTATGTGACACATTTCAGACTTAAAGATTCAAACGAGTTTGTTTTTGATCGGAAATTCTTCATATATCTTTTAAATATTTTGAATTATCAAGTATTGTGACTTATAGTACTTTTTATGTAGTTTACAAATATATAAATTTTATTTTAAAAAATTTAAAGATTTCATGAACAAATTCTCGATCAAACTTAAACTGTTTGATTCTTGAAAAATAAAACGTGTCACAAAAATTAAGAAAGAGGATATAATTTATATATGTATGTACCTGAGATGGGAGCAAAGGTTGGTCCACAAATTCAAAGGTCAAATCTACAAAATTATCCAATAATTTGAAAGAAATTTCCTTAATAACTTTTGGTACATCCAAATGATCCAAATTTGACAAAAATGGCTGTTCCACAATAAAAATAAAGCAAGTTTTAATCCGCTATAATTCAAAATCAATATTGGACTAAATATAATTATGCAATAGGTTATAGTCAATCAATCAATCGACAAGTCACAAATGTTTGTGTGACTATAAATATAAATAATTCACCATCATTCAAAATAGTAATTTAGTAAGGAAGAGAGTCATTCTAGGCCGACTACTACGACTATATATATGTACATCAAGTGCAATAGCTTGGAGTTAAGCACTAACTACCTTGATCAGCGTAACATCTTCTAACGTCTAAATAATTAACCGATCAAAGATCATAAAGACGGATTGCTCTACATTCAACCACACTAAAACATCTTCCATGTTCTAGTCTCTTGTGATAAAATACATGAGCTAAAATTGTTGGCTCTGAATAACCAGCTCAATAATAATTAAGCTCTATCGAAATTAAACATATATAAGTAAATACATAATAATTCTTAAGGGAAAAAAATGTTTACCTTGAAAGTAGATGAAACAGAAGCTTTCAAATCTTTAAATTTGGGTATAGGAGGTTTTTTCAAACAACAATAATTAACTTGGCATGCATAAATATAAGCAGCCATTGGTTTTCTTTACACAATTTTTCTAGTATTGTGAAGGAAGTAGAAGGGAATAAGAAGGTTTTTTTATATATAGTTAGATTGTGTGACCACAAAGTATTGTTTTCTCCGTCTTAATTTATGTGACAGAGTTTTTTTTTTCTTTTAAAACTTTTAGTCTAAAAGACTAAGACAAATTAAAGATGTCGTGTGACTATAAATCATTTCATTAATGATAAAATAAATATTTTAAAGTTAAATTGTTACCGAATATAAAAATATATAATTCTTTTTAAAATTAATTAAAAAAAATTATATCATATACCTTGAGACAAAGTAAGTATTATTTTTTCCCAACAAGCAACGAATTTATTGCTCTATCTTTCTTTTTTTTTGGGGATCCTTTTCATAGCTTTTTAAACTCGATTAATTCAAACATACATCAGTATACGTTGTTATCAAAATCATACTAAGTATTGCGCTAATCACAATTATGTATAGAGTTTACTAACGTGTTATAGATGATTAACTGTCTTATTTTTCAGACTATTAAGTTTACTTAATTATAAGCCAGCAAGTCCAATTAATTGATGTTTTATTTGACTTTATTTTCAATTAATTGATGTTTTATTTGACTTTTAATTTTTTGAGATTTAAAGTCGATCATAGCTTGGTGAAGGTTAGGCATAGAGCCAAACTTTCGTCATTAATATTCAGACTTAATAATAAGTAGATAAGCTTTATATCTTCAAACTGAATAATAAACTGGAATAGAGAATCATAAAGACTTTTGTTTTTAAAACTATAGGAATAGAAAATTATGAAAATTTTAGTTTTTCAAAAACAGATAAGATGAATATAAAAAAATATTAATACAAAAATAAAAATTTGATTCCATTCTCACTGAATTTATTGTGTGTTCTTTCCTTAAAAAATTTAACCCCTTTGTTATTGTCCACAATTTTGAGTTAATTTCTCACAAGATAAGATATTACACTATTTTGTAATGGTTGGCAATTCAAATAAAATTAAAGAACTTCAACGAATTGAAACATTATTTTTATATTTATAGGCAACTAATTAATTGTGAGATGAAGAGGTGCAATTCAATAAAAAGGTATTTCTTCCGATTCAATTTAAAAATCGCTTTCATAAAAATATTAGATGAAGGGCGGCTTATGGTTGGTGCTTAAAGCCTTTTTAGTGTTGCTGAGGTTTAGTTTGAATCTCACTCTCAACGTGTTTTTTATATGTTTTTTAAACTTTTTTTTAGTGAAAATTTTGATCATGTCACTATTAAGCTAAGAGAACACCCATAACTTCAAAATCTTAGATCCATCATGTGTTTGAGCTACATGTTTTCCTTTCAAAATTTGTGTTACTCATAACAAACATGTTTTAGTATTGTTCAAAAAGTTTACATGACTAATTGATATGGGGTTGTATGTGTCTAGAAAAACATAATTCTTGGAATGACAATGGAGTGGTGCAGGTTTTAAGTTATGTGTGGTGCGGTATGATTTTTAAATTATGCAAGTACAAGATAGATTGAAATAATTTTCTTCTAAATTCTTTTTCGAGTTTTGGATATAAAAAAATTCTTGACATGGAGCACTTTTTCTGAATAGGACCTCATGCGGCGTGAATCTAAGCTAAAAAAAGAAATTCTCATCTTCTGAATTGAGCTTTAATACGGATAGCGAACACCGAATAGAAAGTCAGGAAAATATTTTTTAAGCCATTAGTAAAGATGTTTTAGTGAATAGATAAAGATGTTTAACAATAATTTAGAAAGAATAATCAAAGTCATTAGTAATTAATAGGAAGTACTATAATTTAAGTCTCATAGGTTTTCCCTAATTAAATCACTTTGTCGTATATTATTTTATTAATACTTGTAGGCTGTAGCAAGGACTAAGACAATCCATTTCTCTTTCCTTAATAAATCTATAATACTCTATAATGGTACTATTTAATGCACTATCAGTCACTATATTAAAAATAATCTTTAGCAATAATTAATTAATTGTAATAACTTAACTAATGATAAATATATTTTTTAGAGACAATTATTATTGACAGTTACATTTTAGCACTCTTTGTAAATGTAACTAAAGCCTATAGCGATATTAAATCTGATGACACATTTAGTACTATTTATGTTGTATAAGATTATAACGATGCAAAGATGAAGAAATTTGAAGCAAAATAATTTATACCGAAAGTAAAAAACTCAAAAAATAAAATAAAATTGAATTACTAAAATGTCCAATGACCATTTTACCCTTCCCTTAAACACATACATTCTCTATCTCTCTCATTTAAATTAGTTAAAAAGAGAAAAAGAAAAGTGACTCAAACGATCACATAAATTTATAATTATTTTTTTTTACAAAAAAATTGGGGAAGCTAGCATTTGAAATATTAAATGAATATTCAATTAATTGATATATAATGTCTTTAATTAATATGCTCGTCCGGAAACAATAACTTGCAGCCATATTCCAACTCAAGCTAAGACAAGTGGATGTTTGGATTCATAATTAATAATAAATAAAAGAGAAAGGTAAATCATGTATTAATATGCTAATAAGTATAAAAATTGTAGGGAAGAAATATGTTGAAAAGAAAGCCAAAGATAAAGGTAAATAAAAATATAACACGTCTTAGAATCTCTTACACAAAAAATTACAGTTCCATTAGTAGTGACGGATTCAAGATTTTTACTAAGAGGATTCGAAAAATAATAATATAATACCTAAAATTTAAACCTGGAAACTCTTGGTGAATTTTGAACTTTTCCTAACCCATTGAGTCTACTTTTAGTTTTGTGCTTAGTAGACTCACATAAAAAAAAAAGTAAGAAAAAAAACCTTATATATACGTGTAAATTTTACTGAAAGAGTTTAGGTGAACACTCTCGATCCACTTATTTTGTACCGTTCATATTATGCTCTATGGTTCACAAAAATTGGCACCCACTAACGATCATAGTGGGGGTTCACCAAAAGAGATCATGTTATCGAGTTCAAGCACATCTGTATTTATGATAGAAAAAACAACAACAACGTCCTCAGTAAACACAAATTAAATATTTAGTAACCATGTGTTTCGCACGTACGATACAAGGATCTAAGTCTTATAACTTTCTTAATTTATCAATATTGTATTACGTATTAGGATTATTAATATTAAGTCTGAATTGTTCTCAATTGATTTTATGATACTCTTGAAATTAGTAAAGTATTTACGATTATTTTCGTAACAAACTAACAATGCGTACAACAAATACCATTCAAAAATCGAAATCGAATATCTCACAATAGAGAGGTGACAAATAAGATAAATTGCTCAAATAATTTAATCGAGTATAAAATTGAATGTAATTAATAAACGAGTTATGATCCATCGTGTCCTAAAATTTATAAGTTGGTTATAAATCTAGTTCAAGTGGTATGGGCCAAAGAAAGAGAGACTTGACCATATTTTTTTAAAAGAAAAACTATTTTATTAGACATACATCCAAATTATATATACTAATTCTATCGACACTTTTAAATAATTATGTATCTCACCACTAATTAAGAGTTTTCTATCATATATTGAGGAAGATACACCCAGATATATGTATTTTTTCTACCAGAGACACTAAAATAGAGAGAGAGGCGAGCGAGATAGTCACGTGTCCTAGATCCATGTGAATCACATTAGATACATACTAGATACACGTGAATTATACCAGATACATAGGAGAGTGGTGAGGGAGACATTTGTTATGTATCCCAGATACATGCGAATCTACATAATTGGATACAATGTATCTACAATAAATTACTCCTAATTTTGACCCATGTATCCCGAAATACATGTATTTGGACGTATAATCTGGGCGTTCCAAAGTCTAGTAAGATTCGTAATATTATAAATTAGAGTATATCTAAATAATTAACTCCTAAACTAATGAGATCTTTATTAAAAAAAAAAAATTAATAAAGGAAACTAACATTTATTGGCATATATTATATTTTATTCATGCATGTATTTATTGGAGACCGCAAATATACGAAACAATTCAATAAGGCAATAAGCACAAGATATTGAATACTATACTATCACTAAAAAAAAACAGGTCGAAAAACGAAGGCCAAAACCAACGGATCGATGGATTTTATTGGTTATAAACTATAGTCCGTCGATTTTTTTTTTCGGATTTTAACATTTTTTAGTAGGGTATCTATAATTAATTGAAGGACATAAATGCCCCATGAAATCCATATGGCACTCTACTTGGTAATATGATTATGGCAACGACCTCACTTTCAAATTTTTTTGCATCAATTATATAAACCTGCAAGATTGAAATAGTTATATACATATTAGAATGAATATAAATTCCAAAATCACGTTTGAGTAAAAAAAAAAAAAAAAAAAAACTATAAGAGGATTCATGAAACACCATTCAAAATTAATCAATCGATCCTAAAATTTTAAAAACTCTCTTTCTCAATATATATATATATATTATATTTGTCCTTCAAAATTTGACTTCAAAAACTTACTGACTTGATTAATTTAAGTTTGCATTGTAATAGCAAGTCCATTATGGGGCTATTTGTCCCTTGAAAACATCTCGTGTAATTGTAATAAATACATATAGAAGATTAACATGACACATACAAATCGAGAAAAAAGAATAATTATATTATGATTTAACTTACTTGTGATTGATTTGTATTTTCATTATGTGTGAATGCCACAATCCAACCATCATCTTCATCAACACCATCAAGCTTTGGAACAAATGTAGCTCCACTACAAAATGTGTTTTTTGGGAAAATGTGATATTCAACCTTAATCAAATCTTCTTCTTCTTTATTATCCTAATAATTAATCAACATTCAAAAGTAATAACAATAAGATAAATTAATATTACAATTTTAGAAAATGTCAAATATAATATTATTGTCACAAATTTATAAGTAGCAATTACCTTAGAATTTTCAACATGTCTTTCTTCAAAATGAAATTTGGCTAGCCCTCCAAATTTAGCAAATCCTCCTGATAAATTCTTTGCTAAATTCAAGATAATATGTCATCATGAAGGTTAATTAGTAACATGAAATTTTTTATTTTATTGCTAAATAATAAATATTTATCGCTAATTCTATTTAACGATAAATTAGTAATGAATTCTTAGCTAATAAATTCATGTTTTTAATAATGATTATAATTTATATCTCAATGTTCCAAATCCAAACAGAAATTAGAGTACTAACCAAAGTAATTAGAGAAAGCTTCTGAATCAATTAGTTGTAGATAACAAAATTTGTTTTTAATACCAATGAAGTGTTCATTGATCATTGGGAATTCCATTATAAATTGATGATCGGTTGTAGTTGAATCTTTCATCTTCACTTCTCCTGTTTTCATGTTTAATCTCCATTCACAAACTCGAAAAAATGAAAAAATCTCTTTTAACGTCTGAACATTATTTTTACTGAAATTCATCTCGTCTAATTCGTCCAAACTCAGCTCAAATTCATCTACTATAATATCTGGTCTTGGTATAATCGATCTACGAGCTCTACATGCCCTCACCACCACCTTTTACACACACAAAAAGGGATAAAATTAACCAATTTTACTAGTTTCATTATTGATCACATAAATCTGAAATTAAATCAAGTTTAAAAAAATGTAAAGATACCTCATCATTATCTTCAAAACAATTTATTATGTGAAATACACAACATGGTTCAATTTCAAACCATTTAATGGAATTAGCATCACCATAATGAGGCATTATTCCAATTCTTGCATATCCATCTTTATCATATTTTATTAATCTGCAAAAATCAGAAGTATAAATATACGTTAATTAAGGATTTAATTAAAAAATACTTTTCATTAAATTGTAGTATCACTAATTTTTTTAAAAATAATATATTATGTTTGAAATACTTACTGCTCTCCAATAATAAGTCTGTTTAGGTCAATAGTTAGTGGAAAATCCAAAATCACATTGTACCTACATATAATTGAATTGTAAAAATATTAGAATAACATTAGCATATATAATAATTGGATTTAAGTTCATAAATTTATACTAAACTACAAAAAATATTTACACTATCGATTAGTTCAATGTAATTGGTTATAATGAATTTTTACTTTAGTTTTCAGGTTATCGTATAAAATTTTATAGAAAAAAATACTTATTATTATAAGTTGATTTTATTTTATATATATGATCAGTCAGTACATAAAACTTAAACGCATAATAATTACCTCTTTGTAACTCCAATTTCATGGCAAATGATACACCTATTAAGTTTGACATCCACCTTGTGAACCATTTGTTTTCCATCAGCTGAAAATAGGTATTAAGTGAATTTAAAAATAAATTAGGAAATTAAATAAACTTTCCAAAATGGAAAATAACATACTTGAAATAACTCCTAGCTGAAGATAAGGCTTTAGTGGATTAATTCCCATTGTAACTAGTTCACCCGTGTCTGGTATTTTCTGTCGAGACATAATATAAATAAATAATTAATTAAAAATATACTTGTTTTAGTAATTTAAATTTTTGAATGTGATAATCACATCTTCAACATGAAATCAAAAACATGCAATAAATCCTATCTAGTTCACATGTTTCTATAGTTTTGCTCACATCCCAAGACAAAAACAAAACTATTTTCATTCATTTGACCTATAAAAAGAAAGAATAACTTCGATCAGTTGATTTTTTATATACATAATATACAATATAATTATGTAAGAAATCTTTTTTAATAGTCTAAACTTCTAGATTAAACAATCACACACTTTAAGAATTTTTGCATACAAGATTCATTGTAAAGATCTATATATGTTGTTTAAACTCTTCAAAAACACTAATAAATACATGTCAAAATTTTCAAAAATAGCATATTTGATCTTTTAGGATGTGATGTAATTGCGATAATAATTTAAGAGAGTTCGAGCGACGTAACAAAATGAGTTTTGTGATGAGCCATTACCTTTGGATGGGCTGTGAATGGTTGACTCCAAGCCCCATTAACAGTCCAATTTCCCAAAGTTTCAAGTGTTTGTATGTTTATCTCTTGAGGCATATGATTTTCAGCAATTGAATAGTACTTCTTTGAATGCTCAAACACATTTGTATTGCTTATATATTTGTGCAATACACCAAATCTCATCTGCAAAATAATAAGGATACATACACATATAATTCAAGCTCTTGCTACAATTAATTACATGTATGCTGTTTGGATTCTTTAAAAATATTATTATTTTTATATTAAATTCTCCAAATATGTACTACCTGTAAAATATCTGACACACACCCTCCATATTTTTAAATAGTTTAAGAAACATAGGGCTAGACCACATTAATAATACCATCATCTTCTCTTGTACATTACAATTAAGTCTCTGAATGTATGTGACGTTGCACGTGTATACAATTAAGTTTCCGAATACATGTGACGTTGCACATGTATATCAGACTCTCAGCTTGAAGCTCTGAATATGAAATAGATAATTCTATTCTTAATAAGATATTTAGCATTAAAGCTTTAGATATGAAGAAAAAATCTGATTAGAAGAGTTTAATTTTCCCCTCTAATAAGTTTTACATACTAATTAATCGAGACCTTGTTACATATATCAAATACCGGATAAGAAATCAAAATCAAAATCAAAATAAAAATGAAAGTAGTTCATGACATACCACATTTAAAAGGGAAGCCACTAAAACAGCAAGAGAATCCCCTTCAATATTAGGAATAAATCCTGGTTTTTTAAGATTTTTTTCCATGTTGAATGTGTCTGTTTCTACATATTTGTTCTTGTATAATATATTCCATTTGTTGCCTTTTTCTTTTGTAAAGTACAAAGCATGAAGCATTCCTTCACCTTCAACCCATAAATGGCTTGATTTTCCAAATATTGACTTGGTTGATTTTAATCCTCCAAAGAGAGGATTTGATCCTGCAAACAGACGCAGATTCAAAATTTAAATTTTATCGATTCAATTTTTAGGTTAACATTGAAATCATAAATTACACTTTTGGATGAATTAAAAATTTAAAATATATATGCACTCTATGTAAAAAAACAAACATTGAATTCAGTTGAACCTATTAATTATATGCTACGTACATATGCATTTTTGCTTACAAATGACACTAATTTATAAGGTGTGTTTGTTACGGGAAAAAATATTTTTTTAAGATAAAAAGCTTCTTAAAAATCAAGAAAATAACTTCTATTTATGAGATTATAAAGGGAAGAAAAATGGTTTCATAGCTATTTGATTTTATATTTTGAAAGTTTGATTTCGATCGATAATTGAATAATTGAAAAGAGATATTCAGTCCGATACTAATAAATCATATTTCAACTTTCAATGTGTAGTCCCATACTTATAATTCAAACTTCCATATTGTGAATTTCAATACGATAATTTAATAATATCGTATTAAAGTTGAAGTGGACTGTTCATAAAATATACTATATGTTTAAAAAAATATAAAAAAATTTAGAATATACACAAAGTGAAAGGTGGAATCTTGGATATCCAAAAGATGGGGCATTGGAATTGTCAACAGATTAAAAATGATTTAAATTCAATTAGTTAAGACTGACCGCACACAGAGAAATTAAGTGTGTGGGCAGAATGCAGAAAACCATAACACATACCCTAAAATAATCGAATATCAAATGGTATTAATGTCGTGTATAAATTATCAAAATTAGTTATTGTATTTTTAAAATTTTATTCTTGAATATCATATCGAATAAATAAATTAATACATATCAAAATATCGAAATAACTTCTCATTCGACTTGATAATTTAATTTTCGGTGATTTATGCTCAGCTCTAATTGGTGGTCTCCACACTACCTCCAAATTCCGCCCACTAATCGCCCCAATCCCGAGTTTCGTTCCATCCATTTAGTGGCAAAGTTAAAAAATTTACTAAGAAAGTTCAAAATATAAAAGTACATACACAAAACGAAACGAAAAGAGGTATAATATAATATCTACTTTATAAACATAAAAATAAATAAATATAAATAACATAATTTTCTATTGAACGAAATTTGAATGAATCCTCTCATTTCTATCCGGCTCCGCCCCGCAAACCCCATCATACCTAGACCCCCTTTCATCTCCACCCTCACCGCCTTCACCCACCCTTATCCCTCACCTCACTCCTATACTCACCTCCAGATTATAAATGCTCACCTAAGTTATATTTCACTCGTTTTAATTTATATGTCTGATTTTAATTTGATACAAAATTTAAGAAAGTGAAGACATATTTTTTGAATTTTATAGTCTAAAACTAAAGATACATAGAATATATCAAAATATTCTTTAATAATCATCATACTTCGATAATGTAAAGCAATTTCATGTTAACACACTAATATTAAAACTATCATACCCAACAACACACTTAATATTCATGTAACTAGCTAGTTTCACTTATTACGAGCCACATGCAATTATATTTTTTTTAGATGATTTGATAGTGTAAAAAAAACCTATTTTATACACTTTCTTACCATTTCTTATGTATACACCCTCTGGAAAATCATCTGGAATTTTCCCTTGAACTATAGTGACTCTTACAGCTTCTCCAATTTCTTCAACAGGTGCAAAATTACTCTATCAATTATTTATTTGTGAAAATACACAAAGTCATGAACAACTAAATGTACCAAAAAATGTGATAATTAATGGACAAATATATATATATATATATATATATAATTATATATATACCTGAGATGGGGATAAAGGTTGATCCACAAATTCAAAGGTCAAATCTACAAAATTGTCCAATAATTTGAAAATAGTTTCCTTCAATATAACTTTTGGAACATCCATTATCAAGGAAAAATGTTCCAAATTTGTCAAAAATGGCTGTTACACACAAAAAAAATGAAGCAAGTTATAATTGTGCACAAAGTTCAAGGGAAAAAAAGATTTCCGAAACTATTAGTATGAAATGAGTCGATTTTTGACTGATACATGCTTTTTAATAAAACGTTTGTCAAAAATTCACCTTCAAATTAAACGAGACTGAGGCTCCCAAGTCTTTAAATTTTGGTATAACAGGCTTTTGCGAACAACAATAATTAACTTGACATGTATAACTACAAGCAGCCATAAATATTTTAAAAAAAAGAAACTTCTTTTATTTATTTCTTCACTATTTTTTTTGGATTATTGAAAATTTGAATAAGAAGATATGTTGTTTTGGTGCATAAGAATGGATGAATTTATAGTTAGATTGTGTGACCACAAAACATTATTATATTTTTCCCACCAAGTAGCTGCTCCCATGATATAATTTATTGCTAGTCTTTTTTCTTTGGGTTTCCCACCTTATAGGGTTCGGTATCGATATCTAAGCTCGATTAATTTTGATTTGTGTATGTTCAATAACAGAGTATAAACAGGAAGAAATCAAAGGAATTATATATACATAAAAAAATTAATTTTAATCTTATATGTACATATAAATTTTTGGTCAAAAAAAAAAAATTCGAACAAATTCCCTTACACGTATGTACACTTATGATCAATAAATCAGTTGTTGTCAAAACTGTGGATGCAACAGAAAATTATATAAACTTAATTTTCAATTATGTCAATTTTTTCATTTAAATTGAATTTGTGCACTCTTTTTTTTTAAAGCAAATTTATCACTAGACAGTGTCTAGCGGTCTTTTATTAAACATAAAAAATATCAATAGGGACAAGTACAAGCAAGGGGGGCTAGGCCTTACCTTACTAATCCTAATGAATTAAGTACCTAACTTCTTCTACCTAACAAGCATGAAAAAAATAAGAGCTAGAGAGAACTAAGTATTTTCTTATCATCACAGAGTTTGTAATACACTCCATGATGATATTACAAATGAGGACGCTTAAATAATGTAAAAATATGTCAATCAAGAAGAAAGTTGAGTTACCTGCCTCAAACTTTCTATTACAAAAGCATGAATTAAAAAAGATTGATTGCCCATCAAAAGTAACTTGAAGTGTTTTTCTCTTGTCTTCTTCTTCAAACCTATCCAACAACACTTGATGATTCATACCTTCTTTATGGATTTATTGGATCTAGTTGAACCTATTGATACTGTCAAATGGTTTTGCTTTGCTTGTCGCATAGGTAAGTGCCTTGGAACAAACTCCTCAGTCATTTTACCATCCCAACTATGTTGCCTTCCTTGTGTCTTCCTTTTGCTTTTGTTGCTTCCACTTCTTTGTTGCCTAGGTGATATATCCCCTTCCCTAGCCACTCTATCAAAGCAAATGTCCAGCATATTGTCGTCCTCATCTTCATCAAGAGAATCCTCACCCAAATCCATTCCATCTTCATCAAGAGAATCCTCACCCAAATCAATTGTATTTGACACTAAGGCCCTTGACTCATTCTTCTTTGCAAGCACACATTTAGGCACAAATATGGGAGCTTCTCGACTTAATTTGCTATTTAAAGCAAGTGGTGAGACTTGTTTTTCTTAGATCAAATCGTTGTCATTCTTTGTTAACCTTACTTGCTTTCCAGTATTCTTCAATAAAGCATCAAAGCTATTCGAACATATAATAGGTCTCTTGAGGCATTACTAGTATCTTGTCTCTTCTCACTATCATGAAAATTCCCAGTCGGACCCTTTTCACTACATGGAGAATTATTTTGACTAGCAGAGGAAATGATCCGACTACTAGTTGATTTTTTGTGTGCAACCAGTGTCCAGTTTTTAGTTGGATTCTCGTTTGCAACTTGCAAAAAATGCTGCCCAGAATTTTCAGCATCTTCAACATCAGATGTATCCATTAGTTTTTGTCCTGAATCCAATAATTTTTGCCCTGAATCAACTTGCGGCACATCAACCCCAACTCTTGGTGTTCCCCCTGCGTTTTTAGTTGCATTAGACATCAAATTCATCCCAACTTCTTTTGATTGCACCTCATTAATAGCAGCCTGTTGGTTATTGCAATCACCTTTGTTTTCGGTAGTTGTTTGAACACCAATATTACTTGTATCAACATCCATTGAGTCTACACGATTTTGCTCGGAAGTGGAAGCAACCAATTGCCGATTTAAAGAAGTAGCTTTACTTTGATCGACATCTACAGTCTTTCTTTTTTCATTTAATATTTCTCTCGCATCACCTTGATACTTTTCACTTTCAGTAGTACCTTTTAAAGCACCTTCAATGGTATCATCAATTTGTTTGTTATTTTGATTTCTTTTCGAAATCAAACGACAACTATCTTCATCATGACCTTGGTGCTTACAATAATTGCACTACAAAGGTAGATTATCATATACAATCTCCCGAAAAACCTCTATCAACTTACCAGATTTTCCATCCACAAACTGCAACCTTATACGATTTGGATGCTTTTCCATTAGATCAAGTATAACCTTGACTCTAGCCATGCTAGGTCTTGACTTGATTTGAGTTGCTTTATCTGTAGCTATTGGTTTCCCAACTGCTGATGTTATAGACAAAATAAACTTCTTGGCAAACAAATCTGGAGATAAGTCCGGTAAAGAAATCCAAACCACAGCTAACGTCGTTTCCTCCTTAGGGTTATATCCAATGGACCATGGAAAAACCCTACATTGGTGCTCCTCTCCATTGTAGAGAAGATAATTAACTGAGCGAGATAAAGCTAGTACATAATCTTCATATTGATCAAACCTCAACAAAATTTGTCTTGGAGCAAGTAAGCCAATTAAACAATTGCCCTTGGTACCAAGATGTTTTGCTAAAATTGACCTTAATACGTTCAAATCTGACGCACCATGTGATAATTTAAACACCATTGCTTGATGTAATCCTTCTTCGATCATAAAGTCTTGCCTTTCCTCCATTGAAAACGTGATAGTAGGTTCTCCATGAATTATTTCGATTGATTTTACAATTATTTTTGAGTTAATTAGGGCAGATTAAGGGTGGCATATGTGGTGGTTTGGGGTGGTGGGGCGGGCTGGACAGCCTCGAAAGGAGGCCATCCAGTGGCCGTAGCAGCCATGATAGCTGCGTAGCTGCTGCCTATGTAGGAGCCACCAGAACCCTAGGTCGGCAGAAAGTTTGCAGAGTTATCCTATCGTCAAGAAAGCTAAGGTTTTCGAATTTGCGCACTCTTATAATAGTTTATCTATCTTATTTTTCCGTATATTAAATGGTTACATATAATTAGATAGGTAGGAATTTAATGTGTGTGTGATTCGTTATGGGTGTGGATAGTGTAAGAAATGGAAATCCGTGAAAGTTCATTGGATTTACTTTTATGGCAAAAGTGTGGGTGTCACGGGATCTGGTTTTGTGTGCAGTCAAGTGGCCATTCTCATTATTAAGTGACCATTCATTGCGCTCGCAAATCATACGGAAGATTTATATCGCACTAGTCAAGAAGCCTTATTTGACAAGCTCATAACTGAATAGTAGATAGAGGGTGGATTCAATTCCAGGACCTCCCCAACCACTCAACCATTAATACTTCATTCGCTCCAATTTATGTACTGTTATTTCTTGTTGTTGTTTATTGAGAATTAATTTAAAGCTAATTTAAAATTCGAGATGCAAAAGAATATTGTATAAATTGAGACAATATCAAATAAGATTACAAGTGCTTGCTCAAATAATGCTAGACAAACACGGATAGGCTAAGTAATCATTACGTGATAAATCTTCTTTCGATTTCAAAGCATCATATCATAGAATGTCCTTTCGTTCTAATTAAAGTTTCCAGATTCAAGCCTTTAAGAATAAAAAAAAAATCTTATTTGGAGTGTCACCCATAAAAAATGAACTTTACAATGCACAAATTTGGATTTAATGAGACCTCAATACGGATACGGGGATGGAGCGCCTTTTGACTTGCTAATACATAGTTGGCCAAAAAGCAAAAGAAAAAGGAGCAAAATGCTTGTTTTAGGATATTTAGGCTTTCGAAATAATTTGATGAATAAATAAATTTTGATTCTCCAATTATAAATAAAGTTTATATAATAATTTTTTTAAAAAAAATTCGAACAAACTCCTTACACGTATGTACACTTATGATCAATAAATCAGTTGTTGTCAAAACTCTGGATGCAACAGAAAATTATATAAACTTAATTTTCAATTCAGTCAATTTTTTCATTTAAATCGAATTTGCGCACTCTTATAATAGTTTATTTATCTTATTTTTCAGTATATTAAATGGTTACATATATATACTCATTAGTTATCCTTTAAATAACCTAATAATTTAACAATATTTTTATATGGTCAACATATATAAAAATAACGTACGCATTTACTGCTAATATTNTTGTATCGCGCTAATTTCAGGCGCACCTATGGGTGTGTTCGGTATGAAAGAAGATATTTTCCATGAAAAATGATTTTTTAGAAAATATTTTTTAAAAAAACAAGTATTTTTTTAAATACTTATTTTTAGTGTTTAATAAATAAGTAAATAAAAATATTATCCTAAAAATATTTATATATTTAGCAGAATGAGGTGAGAATTGTGGGTTCAGGGTGGGATGATCTCCATCATCGTTATCTCATTCCCTCTTTTTTTCTCTATAAGATTTGATTTAAGAATCAAGATTAAATATCGCATGTTAGAGATAATAAATCGACGAATCACTAATTAAATTTGAATGATATAAAATTAAAATTGAATTAATAAACTAATTATGACTTAGCCCATCCAAAATTTTATTGGTTAGCTTGAGTAGGTTATAGATTAAAAAAGAAAAGAAAAGAGGCATGCCATTTTTTTAAGGTAGGCACAAATCACAATAGCTAAGAAACTAAGTAATTACTAACATTTGTGGGCATATACTATTAAAAATGTTTTTTTTTTAAAAAGAAGTGGAATGTTAACTGTCTCATACTTGAAATTTTAACCATTATTGAAATGAGTTATGATAGGATGGTTCGTAAGTGTTTAGACATGCAATTTCATTTTGTAATTTGAAATTATAAGTTAAAATCAGTGTTTGAACATATGATAAATCATGAGATGAAATTTAAAATTTTCTAAAACGTTTGATTTGAAAATTTCATATTATGATTTCATTTTTTTAAATATAAAAATTGCTTCACAAGTTTATATTACTGTAAAAAAATCCACCATTTTATATCTACATATTTTTTTTGCAAGAATATCAATGGAGTCATGAATATTCACAAAATATAAATTCACAAAATAGTTACTAATAATATTGACCAACAAACGACTTATGTTAAAGAATCGTTCACTACAACTCATATTAATTTTTTTTATTGAACTAAATTCGATCAATAAATAATTAAATATTGTGTTTTTTTTTTTAAATACCTTTGTGATAGTATGTTATACTTGTGTTATGAATTTTGTGTATTTGGTAAGATTGTATAAAGAATTTGATCAATTTTAATATTTTTCACAACTTCTGATTTTTCTTTTTTAAAAAATAATTATGAAAAAAAAGTAATTTAAATTCAAATTGCATATCCAAATAAAACTTTCATTTCATCTCATATAATTTCATGCCAACATTTCATCTCATATGACCAAGAGGGCCTAGTCCATTACTAACATTTGTGGGTATATACTGTTCAATATATTTCAAAAGAACCTGAAATTTTGACTATTATCGATTAAGTTGTGAGAGGGATGGTTAGGATCTCTGCATTAATCAAAGACGTTCGAGTCCTGATAATAAAAAATATCTTATTGAAAGCGTCACTTCTAAAAATGAACTATGCAAAACTTAATTTCACATTAATCAAACTTCAATACATATATCAAACAACAGCGTGAAACCCCTTAAAAAAAAAAGGATTTTTTAAATTATTGCCTAAAAGTAGTTAAAAATCCTTCATGAAATATATGCTGTAACAGTTAGGAACCTACCGAAAAAAAAAAGTCAGCAATTTCTCATTCACTTTATCTCACTGTTAAATCTAATTTAGCAATTTTACGCAGTTTTTTTTTTTTACAGTGACAAAGGATAGTGGTAGATTAGGATACCAATGAACCATTGAGAAGAAAAAAAAAGCCAAGAAAATTTTGTGTTGCTCTAAGGTACTCTAAGATATGGCTACAGAGACCAAATCTAGTGTAGTGAAGGTGAAACCTAACAGTAATAATCAAGTTGGGTCATCTTCAAAACCCAAATTTGATTCATCTGTTATCAAGAAAAAGGTTATTCAGATCTCATCTAAGCCATCTGCAGATTCAAAGGGTAAATCTGCCATTAATGTATCTAAAACTGAGGTAAAGATTCTTGCTTTTTGAGAAATTTTGCTTTAATTGAGATCCATCTGTATAAAGATTAGATTTTTTTGCTTCATATATTGATGTTCTTGAAAAATTGAGGTGCCCATAGGCAAATGATTCTTGTTTTTTGATAAATTTTGCTCTAATTGAGATCCATTTAGTTCAAGTATTGGTAAAAGATTGAGGTTGTATCTGCAAAAAGATTGGATTTTTATGCTTCATATGTTGATGTTCTTGAAAAATTGAGGTGCCCATAGGCAAAAGATCCTTGTTTTTTGATAAATTCTGTTCTAATTGAGATCCATTTAGACATATAGTTCTAATATTGGTAATAATTTGTCTATTGGTGAAAGCTTGAGGTTACATCTGCAAAAAAGATCATGTTTTTATGGTTCATATTTTGATATTCTTGAAAATTTGAGGCAAAAAGATCATCTTTTTATGCATCAAATATGATGTTCTTGAAAAATTGAGGTGCTCATCTGCAAATGATCATTGCTTTTTGATAAATTCGGTTCTAATTGAGATCCATTTAGTTTTAATAGTGGTAAATAATTTGTCTATTGGTGAAAGATTGAGGTTACATCTGCAAAAAAGATCATGTTTTATGCTTCATATTTTGATATTCTTGAAACTTTGAGGTAAAAGATCATCTTTTTATATTCAAATTTCGATATTCTTGAATAATTGAAGTGCCCATGTGCAAGAAGATCATTGGGTTTTTATAGTTAATCAATTATGTCTCAATCTTAAAGTAGTGTTGATCTGTAATATGGATGTTCTGTATAAATTCTGTTCTATTCGAGATCTATTTCATAACAATATCGGTTAATAATTTGTCTATTGGTAAAAGATTGAGGTAGCATCTGCAAATGATCGTCTTTTTATGGTTCAAATTTTGATATTCTTGAGGTAACATTTGCAAGAGATCATTCGTTTCTCGTGTTGCAAGTATTGATTACTAGTATTCCTTTTTCCTTAGGAGTAATTAAGGATTTCCCTTTCAACTCTCTTTATCGTCTCTAACACTGAGGTACTTCGTTTAAAAGAAAGATCATTACTTTCCTTGTTCTTCAAACTTCTGATATTCTAGAGTAGTTAAAAGATTCTTCATTTCCTGTCTTTGTTTGTCTTGTTTTGTGGGAGTGTGAGATTTCTTGTTGATTTGTTTTTCGTGATGAATTGGATATTGTATTTTGAGTGAATAGGGTTAAACTAAGATGCATGTGTGACTTAGTAACCGTATTACGCTTAGGCCATGAATTTAGTTTTCTCTAAACACCAATTACCTTTAAATTGATAATTTTGAACATAAAATGTATCTATATCTCAATTGGTTTCTTTGAGTTTTCTCATCCAACCCCACCTACTCTTACAATTATTTAGTTGTATAGAAATTAATGACCAAAGCTTATTCTGCTTTGACGATGATGACCTTGATTAGTTCTTTGAATCCGTATTGTCCAAGTAAAGGTGAAAGGAAAAACAACCTCAACTTCATCCAAGACCGTCACTAAAACGCAAACCAAAACTAGAGTGAAGAAAGTGTATTCCTTGGCTGGTCAGAAGTTTGATGTTCCTGAAGAGGTGATATACTCCTTATTTTCTTCATGATCTGTTTAATGATTAATTTAAATGGAAATCCGGACTGGTCCATGATTTTAATATTGTGTATTCTCTTCAACAGCGAGAACCGTTGAGGTTATTCTATGAATCATTGTCAAAACAGATACCTTCAAGTGAAATGGCCGAGTTTTGGTGAGTTTTCTTGACATTTGCCTCTGGATCTTCTACTTATAAAAAAGAACAAAAAATTTGTCTTGCAACCTTATATCTGTAAGCTATATGTAGAAATACACTTGTTTGGACTCTTCAAAAATATTATCGCACCCGTGTCGGATCCTTAAAAAAATGCACTACTTTTGAAAGATCCTACACATGCTCGTCAACATTTTTGAAGAGTACGAGCAACATAGAGTAGCAGTGTGCTTGCTTGTGTCTTCATTTCTCAATGTTGTTAACTGCTCTTAGATCTACCTCAGCCACTTTTCCTGTATGAGACTCCACAACAGGATTAGGTCCTACCTAGTGGCTTTAAATTCTCACACTGCAGAGAAAAATCTTTCTTTTTCTTTTTCATAAGAATAATGTCCGTGCCAATTTACGTGCACGTCACACTAATTCTACGAGGTACATGCTACCTCCACCAGCATTGTTACCAGGTAAAAGGTCCACTAAGGTTTGGCAAGAGTGAAATCTTTTTCTTGTTACGAAACTATTACAACTTACCTCTTTCTTATCAGAATATCATGTAGTGGACATAGAGTAGGAACGAAGTTTGTTTTGAATTGAAAGAAGATTAATATTTGTAGTAATTTTAGTATAAGAAAGGGGTTCTCAGAGATTTGGCTTAGGCTTCGATTTTACTTGTAGTTTTGGTAACAAATGCTAGAAAACACTTATATACTAGTCTAGGGAAGACTCTAGATAAACTAGCAGCACATACAAATTTAAGATATTAATTCTAGAAACTTCTAGATTTATGTTTTCGTAAGAGAATCAGAATATTACACTTTCTTTTGACACTAGTCAGCCTTGATGTGTTCGTGTGGTTGACATTCTGGAAGAACAAAAAATTGATCTTCGACACATATTTTATTCGTGATCTTAAATAGACACTTGATTTTCTCCCACTTCTCCAAAATGACTGTCTTTTTTGGAGTATATCCACCCGCTGCTCATTAGTGTTGTTAAATCCGCTGAAAGTTTTTTCTAGCTGACTCTGATGAAGCGATCAGCATAGCAGACTGGATTCTTGGTTTCTCGCAATAGATTGGAAATGTAGTTCCTTCTTCTTGCATTGCAAATTTTCGAGAATTCTTCTCATCCGTATTACTTCACAAGTTGGACCATAGCTGAATTGTGCTCTTGTTTGGTTCAACTGAGGAAATATAACAGTGTTCAGTTTCCTCGATCACCTAAAGACAACAGTGGTTCCTTCATGAATTTAGAAAGAATATTTATAGACCGAGTAATGTCAGGCCTTGTGTGTGTGAGATTGGGGATTTTGAGTATTAAGAAGCTGGAAATTTTTAACATCGCTTTGTTGTGTTAATGAGTGATCATGAAGGCCCATGGCCTAGGTTGGTGACTTCCATTATACTATAGAGGGCTATCCATGCCTAAGGTCTGGTTGAATTTGGACGAGTTGAAAATGGATTGAATAAATGTTACTAGTACTGTTTTTATTGTCCTTTCATTCTTTCGAGTTTCCAAATAGAGTTGAAATAAGACTTTTGAGGCATGTAAAATGCAGGTTGATGGAGCATGGTCTATTATCACCCGAGAGATCAAAGAAGGTGTTCGAGAAAAAACAGAGAAAGCAAAAGCAAATTCGAATGGGGACTCCTATTAAATCTCCTCCTCCGCGACCATTCATTAGCAAAGCCGAGAGCTCAAAAAAGCCACAGCAAGCATCAAAGAACGGTGATATAAAGGCGAAGAAACGATTGAAAAGTGATAGTAGTGATGACGATGACGATGAGTTCATTCTAAGCCCAAAGAGAAGAAAAGGGTAAAAAAAAAATGAACTCTGCATTTGCAAGAATGATAGACTGGAGGAGCCATTCTTGATTTTCTGTTATTATTGAAAATGAAAAAATCAAATAAAAATTTATAGTTTACCAATTTGTACAATAAACCTATATAGTTGTTATAGAAACACAGTTTTCTCTTTCAAGGATTATACACAGTTTTCTGTATAATGCGTATGCCTACTTTCCTTTTTTTTTTTTTTTACTCTCCTTAGGAGCTCCCACCCATTTTGCTCCCTTGGTGACTCGAACTCGCAATCTTCGGGTTGGAAGTGAGGGGTGCTTACCATCCGAGCAACTCCCTCTCATCATTATATATATATATATATATATATATATTATTTGGTATTTGGCATTTCTTATGAATTTCCAGTGTGCAAAGATATATAGAAAATATTTTTTCCGAATTGTCCAAATACTTTTGGCAGTTATAGAAAATATATAGCATATAACCTAATATGAAAAATTAATTTCAATCGTTATAATAAAATATTATTCAGTTATCTTACAAATTGATCACTAACGCTATAGTCGTGTATTGGTAAAATTAATGTTGGTCCTAGCTGTACTAATTTTTGGATCCTTGATCTTACGTCGAATCAATAATTGTCATATGGAAGAAGTGAAAATTGAATGAAGGTCTTAAACTTTAAAAAATAAATTAATATATTTTTTTACGAAGTTTGTTCTTGTTGCAAAGTTATTCATGACTTTTTTTTTTGTAATCAATTTCTTTTTAATTTATTATATAACTGATTAATCCATTTAATTAGTTTTTCTCAAAATAATACTCTTCAGATGCGTGAATTTTCTTCAAAAAGTTCTCTCCTTTTATTAAATAATAAAGTATTCTTTTCTATAAATAGTACTTACTCAATATTTTATCCAAAAAAAATATTACCTAATAATAATAATCTATCTATATATAATAGGAGAAGAAAAAATGCCACATGTCATTACCACAAATTTTCAGAATTTTAAATTATAAATAATTAAGTATTATATTACTAATTAATTATTATAAATTCAAAATTTAAAATAAAAATAGACACATGTCATCAACATACACACATAATGACAAATGTCGGCATCTTAAAAAATAGATTTAATATTTTTTTACAATTGATAAATAATTTTAAATTTAAAGCAGTTATAACTTGTCAATTTTATCCTTAATTCCATTCACTACGTTATCTGTCTCTTCTTTTCTCTTTACTTACTGTATGTTTTCAAATCTCAATATTGATAGTGAGGAAATAGCTTGAGCCTTGATTGTTCATACATAACTTTATGTAATTTATTAATTGTGTTCAATCTCTGTCCAAGCATCACATGTATTTTCTATCTAATACAGACAGATAAAGAATTCATAATGTCTTTAGTGACTATATTGTTATTTCATAATTTGTAGTAGTAACATAATCAAATCTAATACTTCTGAAATTTTTTCTTCAATTTTGCATCAATGCTATATATAAAGCAGTGCTTAAAATTTCTTTTGCAGATTTTGACCATCTTTTATTGTAATATAAATTAATAACTAATTATATCTCCTAAAATTTTGGTAATCTATTTCTTTTGCAATTTTTTGCTACTTTTTGATGATCTTTTAATGCAATAAATATTTGAATATATCACTCAAAATTTTAGTAATTGATTATATTTTCATTAATTTATTTGGTAAGTCATTATGACGCATAATTAATTCGTAGTTTAAAGTGAATATATATATATATATTATTTAATGCATTGAAAAATATGATAATAGTTAGATATTTCTTAACTTAGATATTGTAATATAATGCGTTTGATCCAATTTTTGAAGGGAAAATTGTACATAATGACAAACTATTAATTCAAATTAAATGGTATAATCACACTTTGATTTAATTGTATCCTGTAGCAAACTGTTTGCCAGCGCCTCTCTCCCTCAAACTCTCGCTCGCCACTCTCCTCTCTCGCTCACTCCCTCTGTGCTCGCCTCTCTCGCTTTATACAACAGAAGTGTATAAATTGCGTTTCTGTTTGTATAAAGCGAGAGAAAATTGTATATACACATGCAAATACATATATATTCGTCCTATACACTTATAATTATACAATAAAAATATTCCCCTGCCCAGTTCTCTTTTGTCTTTCTCTCTTTCTCGTTTTATACAACAGAATTGTATAAATTGCGTTTCTGTTTGTATAAAGCGAGAGAAAATTGTATATACACATGCAAATACATATATATTCGTCCTATACACTTATAATTATACAATAAAAATATTCCCCTGCCCAGTTCTCTTTTGTCTTTCTCTCTTTCTCGTTTTATACAACAGAATTGTATAAATTGCGTTTCTGATTGTATAAAGCGCGAGAAAATTGTATATACACATGCAAATACATATATATTCGTCCTATACACTTATAATTATACAATAAAAATATTCCCCTGCCCAGTTTTATGCTTGTATAATGTATCATTTATGTTTGTATAAAGCGAAAGAGAGCGATTTTTTATATACAAATATTTTTGTCAACGATTTATACAAATGAGAGGCTAACAACAATTTATACAAATGGCCTGCCAGCGAAATTATACAATTCTGAAGAGGAGCCAACGAATTATACAATTGTTTCGTTTTGTATATATGTATAGCGAAATAGACAGCTTTCAATTGTATATGTATAGCGAATTATACATATATATGTTTGCTATGGAGCGCAATTATGCAAACTTCGCTATAACATACAAATATGATTTTTTTTGTTTGCTATATGTGAAAGTTGCTCATTTTTGAATTCAAGTGTTAAACTCTATATCTTTTTCTGCTTATGACATTGAATACAAAAAGTGAGATTTTCGTGTTTGGGGGATTCTTGGAGTAAAAGAGCAACTCCAAATCTACTTGAATTAATGACGAGGTATGTATTTATATTTCATATATTTGAAATTTAGATAGTTTGTTCACTTTATTAATTTATTTCTTTAATTTTTGTGCGTAATTTCAAACTTAGCACAAATAAAAAAGAGAATAAAGAGTAATACTGGATATGGAAAAACTGTCACATTTGTTAATTTATTAAAATTTATGAAGGTGAAGACTAAACAACTACAAGTCTACATGTGTATTTTTTTAATGTATAAGAAATAAAAATTTTAACAAAACATTCTTAATTTCCATTATATATTATAGCGATGGTAATTGTTGGGTGACTTTAATTTATTTTGGGCAATAGAAAGAGTATTGAATATTGACTTGACAAATTTACTAGGATGACTCCTAGCACAAAATACTATCTATTGTTATATTGAATTCATAGCTCTTTTTTTTTTTTTTTTTCTGTTTGCTTATAATTGAATATTATATTTAATGGGGCATGATCCTTGCACTCTAGCTTACTGGCAATATATATATATATATATATATATTGTAGTTTCTTTTTTCATTCAAATGCATGTGATATTCAAATGATACTAATTAAATATATGATGTGTGTGAATATGTCTTTATATAAATCGTTTGCATGGGTGTATTATAATGTTTTATGATCTTAGTATGTAGGTGTTAAAGTCACACATCAACTTTGGCTTGATTATTGTGCAGGCAAATAACTTTCGTATATAAGTCAAGTTTCGCTTGCTTTTTCGTTTTCTCTAAAAATAAAATACCATAACAAAGAATAATTCAATTTTTATATTACTTAAAGCTTCAAATATTATATACTTTTTCTTATTGTATAAGGTAGTATTTATATTTGAAGGAATGTCATTAGTGTTCTTAAGTAATACAATGATCGGAATAATCTACAAAATTTTTAACTTCTTTAGCATTATCCATGAGAAAATACCACTTGCAATTTTGGATAATTGATGAAAGTGTTATTGTAAGTTTTTTTTTTTTTTTGCATATCAATTACTTTTTAAGACTCAAATATATAGATATATCTAATAGGGTATGTATGATAGAAGCTTAAATTTTCAAATCTCATAAAAATAAATATTTGAGTTGAATACTTTTATTCAACAACGTTATCTACTTAGCACTCTCATTAAGCAAAAATATTAGTATTATAATGGTAATGATGAATTTAAAGAAAAGAAATGACATCGCAATTGATTAAGTCAAGTGATAAGTTAATCAAAATTTAGTCGATAATGTTTGATATTAAGTAGTTAATAATAATGTAGTAACAAACAAACGCAAAGTATATTGTACAAAGTACATTATATATATATATATATATATATATATATATATATATAATAATAGTAATAATAATAATAATTCTTTAACGTATACTAGTTTCTTCTTCTAGAAGAGTGAAGACGACCGACGACCAATGGCAAAGTTGTAAATATGCACATTTTCAAGGGTAATATATAATCGTCATACTTAGATTTTTTTACCAAACCACACGCTCTATCTTTCTTTTTCCCTCTAGAGCTTTCTCTCTCTTTCCACTCACTTCTATATTAAAATGTATTAAATAAATATAAAAGTAGAATAAGATGAGTCAAGCAAAGAAATAGGCACATTGCTTGAGTTGGGTAATTGCTGGTATTTACTATCAAGATGAGCTCGGAAGCCTATGAACCAACTAGATTAGGATAAATCTTTTGAAAATTATAAGAGATATGGCTGAGGTGTTTGACAAAAATTCAAAGAGAAAATACAGATTCCATCACCAGCAATCTTCATGTTTGGTAAGCTTTTAATCGTCTTTCACTATATTTATTTATTTCAATTTTATCATTTCCATTCCCTTTTGTATGAACTGAAATTCAGTCTCTGAAATATGTGTATCTATCTTCTTCCATTTCAATACTCTAAAATAATATTTCAATCCTTTTGGGTATATGTATGTGTTCGTTAATAAAAGTTAGTACTTCCTTTCATTTTTCCCCAAAACCGAAAAACATACCTTTTTGAAGGTTCAAATTTCAGTGGAGTTACAAAAACACTATAGGTAAGTTTGCTTAAGGTTGGTGGGTAGAATTATTTGCTTAAGGTTGGTGGGTAGAATTATCAGATACTTGTGTTGGTGCATTGTCGAAGGTAGTGCAAGGTGGGCTCGAACACTGGAAATTGGAGAACACTCTGGAGAGTTTTGTCATATCTTAACTAGTGGCGGAGCTAGGATTTTTAATAAGGTAGTTCAAAATCTAAAGAACTAAACACACAAACTAATCGAAGGGGTTCAATATCTACTATGTATACATAAAAAATATTTTTAACCATGTATAAATAGTAATATTTTTCGCCAAAGGGGGTTTGGATGAACCCCTAAAAGAAGGCTAGCTCCGCCCCTGCTTCTAACTTCGCAGGCATTTATATTTCTCATAAGTATAATATTATGTGAGGTATTGCTTGTGTTCTAAGCTACATTCCTATCCCTACCTATTAAACAATGAGAGAATGATCCGACCAATAAAGTGTCTAGCAACTGGATATGTAGGATAACGCTCTGGATCCTCCCTACTTGGAGAATGAATGGATCAGAAATGGGCTTAATTCTCTAATTACAGGCAGGGGTGAAAGCCATAAGAGATGATTACTTTATCGGTAAGAAAGAGGGGGAGAAAAGTGTTGTCATCTATCTTGATCAATTATTCTAGCTATTCAGCCCATTGTTCTGTTTACAAAGATCATCTTTGACAATTTTCCATTCCTTCCCTGTCGAGCCGCCTCTCTTCTCCATACAATTCTTCCGCCTTTCGAACAAGTGATTGCGCCCGGAGTGTATTTTCTTTTTTGTAACAACTTTATTGACCTATCGCACTAGGAGACTATGCGTGCAATCACTTGTTCGAACATATTCAGTTGCTATACATTTAAATGGTTTGTTCATTCTTCTCCTCTTCATTTTTTATTTGTAGTGAGATGTAATAAAGTATGTATATGTGGTTTTTCTATTGAAGGATATTTGACGTTCACCACTTGTTTGAAAAAATGTCTTAGCTGGAAAAATTATATTTTGTTTACATTGTTAAGTAAATTTTGAATTTTCTGTACTGTTTTTGAATTCCTTGAATGTTTAGAATCGTATAATAGACTTGGTGTTGTCACATTGCCTCACTGATGAATGGTAGCACTTCTCATGTTAACATGTATTGAGCTTCTTGCTACTCCTCATGTATTTCTTTTTATTTGTTCATGTTTTAGTTTCGCTTATGATTTTAAAGATCTCATTTTTCCCAACCTTTGCATAAATAACTAACTCCATTGTCTTAATGGCAAACTCTCTTTGTTTTACACCTCTAGCTTTTAACCGCAAGTGACAGAAAGGGATATCGACCAGTTTAGACTCAATGAACATAGAGGCTGATCAAGGTAAGGTATCTCAAATTTTCCTCCTCCTAACGGTCCTTATTGGAAAAAAAAACTAATCATGACTACTTACTGCTGAAATAGAACTTGCGAATTTTGTTCAAAATTTGTGTATACTCTCTCTGATTGCTGAACTTCTTTTGACAATCTCCTTAATTTTTCGCCATCTATGTATCTCCAGTGAGTGTTGCATGCATTCTTTTATACTAACTCATTTTTTTATCAGTTAAGCATGATAATTGAAACATTTAGCTTTAGCCGATAATAGTTTGTTGGTTTTAATTTGAAAATTGAATATTCCTAGAGAAGTAGGTACTGCCAGAATAATAGAGAAATTGATAGTTAGAAGCAGCTAGGTTCTATTGTTTATTTGTTATAACACATGAAATTGATTTTTTTTTTTTGAATGTTGGTTAATATATGAAGTGTCAGAGGACCTGTCGTTTGCAATAGCAAGAAGCCAATGACGTCTACAATGGGTTAGAGTCTGGCAATTTTGTGATGATATTTTTTCTTGTGAAAATCTTCTCTGATTTTTTATTTTATTTTATTTTGAAAAAATTCAACTTAATGAAATAGTTTAGGAATAGCTATATTGGCTGTATTTTTTGAGAAAATAACTATATTGCCTTTGTCTTATATTGTATTTGGTATCATGTCTTTATGAATCACTTTCAAGTTCAGGAACTTACATATTTGTCCAAGACTTATAAAAAGTGTTAACTTGCTTATTACCATGTCAAATCACAATCAACAACTAGGATCAACCTTAAAACAGACATATATTTTGGCTTGGGTTGTTGTAGTGTTTGTAAATTTTAAACAATTCAAAGTTTGTTTGTTTTTTATGAGGCTTAAGTTTCAAGTTTTTTTTTTCTTTTTCAGTACAAGGAATGACAACTCCATTGTGAGCATCATATAATTACGAGATTCCTTTATGATCAAGTGAATCGATAACTTACAATCAATCCGCATATGTGTCTAGCATTTCATAAATAGAAGAGTGAAGACGATCAACGACCAATGGCAAAGTTGTAAATATGCACATTTTCAAGGGTAATATATAATCGTCATACTTAGAGACAGTTGATTCAACCAAGAAGCGTAAGTGGAGACGAAAGATCTCTAGAGATTCTTATCTCATTATATTTCATTGGCTCAATCAGTAACCAACAGTGAAAACTTTATGTGCATAGCTTAAATATTGATGTAGTCCAGAAATTACAAACCATGCAACATGTATCCTTAATAGCTGTTGATTTTTTATTTCTTAATTTTTTTTTTGATAAAACTGAAACTTGTGTAAAGACCAAATAATTGTACTTTATGTAAGTGATATTCGATTATTATACTTATATGTGATCTTTGTAAACTTTGTGTTAAGCTTTTTTTGGAAAGTTTTGTCTCTCATGGGGCTAAGTTACCAATTTTACTTACTCGTGTTGGTCCATGCAATGTGATCCATTTCTATGTAATACTAGATATGGGACCCCGTGCCAGCACGGGGCCCAATATATGTTACTGTTTCTGTTTTAATTTATGTGGTACATATGAAATTTGAAGTTAATCAATTTTTTAGTATGTTTTTATATATTTTAAGTTGCTAATTATTTGTATTTAGAGTATGTTTTACGTAAATATATTAGAAATCACAATAATTAACAAGTTAATATAAAAAAAAACTTATAAAAAATTCATTGACTTTTGAAATTTCATTTGTATCACATAAATCAGGACCGAGTAATATATATGAAAATTACATAAAACGTACTATAACTCACAATAATTAGCAACTTAAAATATCTATATATCTATATTTCTCCCAATTTATGCGGTATAGATGAAATTTTGAAAGTTAACAAAAACTTTTTATATGTTTTGAAATATTTTAAGCTATTAATTATTATGATTTATAATACTTTTTACATAAAAAAATTATTTATATAAAGTATAAAAGAAAAAATTTAGAAAAAGGAAACATAAATGTCAGCAGGAGTCCAATCTATGTTAATTTCTATGTTTTAATTATTGTAATACCGATTGAATTTGGAGAGCCAACTAAAAATTTTTAAAGGATTTTTTTTATAAATTTTAAGTTGTTAATTATTATAATTTATAATATTTTTATTAATTTTAAACCAATATATGTTTTTCTCTGTCTCAATTACATGAGACATATGGAATTCGGAGAGTCAACTAAAATTTTAAAATATGTTAAGTTGTTAATTATTATACCTTATAGTACTATTACGTGATTTTCAAATAAAATATGTATTTTTTAATTTCAATTTATATGTCATTGATATAATTACATATATTAAGTAATGAAGAATTAATGTGTCAATTGTGTGACACCTATGAATTTTGGAGTGTAAATCAAATTAGTTATATGATTTAAAAAAAATAAAGCGGTTAATTATTACAATTTATAATACTTTTTATATATTTTTTAAATGATATATATATATATATATATATATATATATATCTTTATGATATTGATATTAGTATTATAATAAATTAAATTTTATTATTTTAAATTTATGATCTCAATTGTCAGCCTATGCCACATTATAAAATGTTCCAAAGTAGATATCAGATTTACAAAAATGTCGATGCCAGCTAAAGTAATAAAATAACATCTAAGGGCATGAACCTATATATGTATATATAAAGCTGAATATTGACAATTTGATGTGGCATCTCTCTATGACCAGTATTTGTATTCATCTTTTTTTTCCTTTTTTTGACATTTTATCTTTGTTTTGTATTTTTTATTTGTATTTAAAAAAAAAGTATTTATGTCATACCCGATTAATTATGCCCTTTATAACATCCATTACACTAATATAGATTTAAGTAAATGAAAATGGAAGATGAAAAGATAAAAACTATTCATTTTTTATAACTGTTTATAATTATTTAGCCTATAAAATAAAAACAAAATAGTTGAGCATTTGTAACAAATAAGAACAAATTTCTTCACTTTGGCTCTTCTTCTTCTGACGATAATGATCAATATATGGTATCAACTTTTGTCGCTAAGATGTCCATCAAATTTCTAGGTCATGTGACTTTTTTAACAAAAGAGAAAGAGAGAATATCTCATTATTCTTGTGAAGACATTGATGTAAAGAAAGAGATTATGTAACAAAAAATTCTTTTCAAAATAAAAGACTTTTTGAAAAAATGTTTATTCCTCCTACAAGGAGAGAAAATTCATTGTGGTTGAGAAATTTATAAGAAGCCTGATTAGTGTTTCAAAGGGTAAGAAAAATTATTTGGAGAAAAAATCATTCTATTTATGGAATTCGTATCAAATTAGGAGGAGAACAAGCAAAAATTTATTTTGTGATTTGAAAAGAGAGAAAATTAGATATTATTTCTTTCAACCTCATTATTCTTCTAATTTCTTTCTTCTTTTATTTTGTCTTGATTTTTTGTATCTTTAATTAAAGTTTTTTTTTCTTATTTATCTTTAATTAAAGTTTATATATATTTTCTTAAAAAAGAATTTAAAAAGATGATCATATTTAGTTCCTTTCCTCATCAATGCTATTAATCTCATAATTAGTGTTATTTATATTATTTTCTTAATTACTTTTTTTTCTTTCATTTAATTATTTATTTGAAGAAATTAGTTATTATAACTTTATAAGAATTACACATGTATTTTTACATAATTGATTTGTTATTTTTAAAATTTTTGGATCATTCTTCATCTTAAAGTTTCTATCTATATGTAATAATAAAGCTAAAATAGAAAATGTGGGGTGACACCTTCTTAGCAATAGATACTTATTTATTCTTATCAATGTTTCTGACATTTTTTGTTATTTTTTCCTTAAAATAATTGTTGCCTCGATTTTTAGTTTTAGTTTTATTTTTTTAGCATTTTCTAATTTTAAAAGACTGAAAAATTTATATTGAAAATTTACAAAATATAAAAAATGATTTATTTAACTCCTATCATCATCAATATTATTATTAATTTGTTTTACTTCTTTTCTTAATCTTCATTTCATCATTAATGTAATTTATATCATTTTCTTAGATATATATATATATATATATATATATTTGTGACATTTCTTAGAAGTTAGGATTACTATTTCTATAATTTTTAAAATTTTTGAATTCTTTTGTCATACTAAATACAACATGTTTTATTATAATTACATTTAATATATTAATCAATATGTTGTACGAATGAAAAGAAAATTATCATTTCACAAAAACAAAGGTTAAAATATAATTTATTATGATTAAGGAAAGATAAAATTATTATTCCAATATCCATAAGCATATATAATACATTAAAAATTAATTGAAAAGCTGTAAATGGAAAAGGAATCACCATTTAAGGAATCATTATTTTTAATTTTTTGGATCATTTCTTCATGTAAAAGTTTCTATCCATACGTAACAATAAAGTTAAAATAGAAAATGTAGTGACACCATTCTTACTAATAGATAGTTACTTATTTTTATATATTTTTTTTGACAATTTTGGTTATATTTTCTTTAAAATAATTATTGCCTCGAATTTTTTTTTAACATTTATTTTTAATTTTAAAAGATTGGAAATTTTATGTTAAAAATTTTAATAATAGAAAAAATGATTTATTTAACTTTTATCATCATCAATACTACTAATTTTTTTGACGTTTTTTCTTAATCTTCATCTCATCATTAATGTTATTTATATAATTTTGTTTAATCACTTATTTTTTCTTTTTTAACTCTTTTATATATATAAAGTTGGATATGTAAATGATGATGTGACATTTCTTAGAAGTTAAGATTACTATTTATCTAATTTCTCCAATTTTTGAGTTCTTTTGTCATACTAAATACAATATGTTTTATTATAATTACATTCAATATAGTAAACAACATGTTCTAGGAATTAAAACAAAATTATCATTTCAGAAAAATAAATGTTAAATTATAATTTTATTATGATTAAGGAAAAATAAAGATATTATTTCAATATCCCATAACCACATTCAATACATTAGAAATTAATTGGATATAACTGTAAATGGAAAATGAATCACGATTTAAGGAAAATAAATGTTTGCAATACCATAATAATTAAGGAGAGAGTAAGATATTATTTTAATATCCTAATTCGGAACTTTTAATCTACTACTCAATTAAAAATAAAATGCATTTAATAACATGAAAAAGTTATTAGTTTAATATTTTTTCTCATTGTACTAATTCAATTCAATCAAACTTAATTTTAAAGATAAAATAACAGCTTCATTTTAATTGTTGTCAATATATTTCAAAAAATTATCGTGAAAAGGCTTTTCTTGCACCTTATTTTAATTTTCATATACTATTATTATTTTTTCTGTCATTTTTCAATGAATTTTTATTTCGATTTAAAATTTAATGTTTATTCTTAAAACTCTGATGGTACAAATTAAGGTGGAGTAGAATATAATAAATGATGATTCTTCTACTAAATAAGAAGATATAACGAAATTGAAAGGGTGAAGGGTTTTTTTTTTAAATGGATAGGAAATTCTATTAAGGTATCATTACGTCATTATTCAATATATTTTTAATATAAATTTCATTTGTTGATGCATTTGTTTAGTACTCCCTCTGTCCCTAATTACTTGTTTACTTTTCCTTTTATAGTTGTCTCTAATTACTTGTCCATTTTGACAAATCAAGAAAGAATATTTTTTTACCTATTATACCCTCAATTAAATGACTAATTACTTTGAAAATTGCAGAACTTTTCATCTACTTCATAATTAATAGGGGTAAAATGATAAACTCACTATGTCATTAATTGATTTCTTAATAAATGTGTAAATTTAAAAGTGGACAAGTAATTAGGGACAGAGGGAGTATTACAGTGTTATTTGACATTATGAGATATTTCTTAGACATTTAAGGAGAATGGTAGACCGAAATATATATTATATATTAAAGGATGAACTTCATGCAATGGAAGAATTTGTTATTAGCAAATATATTTTAACTTATTTGATAAAAAATATATTCTTCCTCATTTAATAGATGTAAAATTTGTGAAGCTTTATTTTTTTTCACAATCTTCATATTATTAAGACAAATAATAATATTACGATTAAACAACAAAGTAAATATAAAATTAATCAAAAATATTTAATTTAAATGATCGCGCGAAGTGCGGCCAAGTTCTCTAATTTAAAACAAAAAAGTAAAATTTAAATGGGTCTACTATAGAATTCCTAGAAATCCAACTTGAAAAATTATGTTAAAAATGGAAAATAAAAAGTGAAATAAATTTAATTGAGAGTTATCCTTCGTCTGTCCCATTTTATGTGAGACTTTTTATTTCTCGAGAATCAAATAGTTTAAGTTTGACCATAAATTTGCGTATGATATCTTCATTTTTTTTTAAAAATTTGGAGAAATTAGATAAATAGTAATCTTAGCTTCTAAGAAATGTGACATCATCATTTACATATCCAACTTTTATATATATAAAAGAGTTAAAAAAGAAAAAATAAGTGATTTAAGAAAATTATATAAATAACATTAATGATGAGATGAAGATTAAGAAAAAACGTCAAATAAATTAGTAGTATTGATGATGATAAAAGTTAAATAAATCATTTTTTCTATTATTTAAATTTTTAACATAAAATTTCCAATGTTTTAAAATTAAAAATAAATGTTAAAAATAAAAATAAAAATGGAGGCAATAATTATTTTATTAAAGAAAAATATGTGTAGAAAAAGTAGAAGTAGATGAAGTTACTTTAGTTCATCTTTTTGGTGGGCCTCAATGTACAATTTCTATAGCTTTTAGTCCAACTCTTTAGTGCAATGTTGGTCCTCCAAACTCCCATTTCTAAATAAGAGTAAAATAAAATATAAAAGAGTTAAAAAAGAAAAAATAAGTGATTTAAGAAAATTATATAAATAACATTAATGATGAGATGAAGATTAAGAAAAAACGTCAAATAAATTAGTAGTATTGATGATGATAAAAGTTAAATAAATCATTTTTTCTATTATTTAAATTTTTAACATAAAATTTCCAATCTTTTAAAATTAAAAATAAATGTTAAAAATAAAAATAAAAATCGAGGCAATAATTATTTTAAAGAAAAATATAACCAAAATTGTCAGAAAATTAATTCTTCATGTGGGTTGTTGTATATGTAGAAAGGCACGTGTACAATTAATGAGGCACAATTAATTTTATAGTACAATTTGAAATGCTTTGTGTACAACATGGTAGTGCCGTGTTCGTGCTTTAAAGTGTCAACTCTAATAAGGAGCCAAATGAGTAATAATAATAATTCTAATAAGGAGTAATGAGTAATAATAATAATTGCAATGTTAGTCCTTCTAGGTAATGAGTAATAATAATAATTGCAATGTTAGTCCTTGGTGTTAGTCCTTCTATTAATGTACAATTCTTTTTGCACGTTGTACAACTAATTAATGCAGTCAAAAGTTAATGTACAAAATTGTATGCATGTTGTACAAGAGTATTAATGCAGTGTTGGTCCTTTCCAACTCTCAGAGTAATGAGTAATAATAATAATTGCAATGTTAGTCCTTCTAGGTAATGAGTAATAATAATAATTGCAGTGTTAGTCCTTGGTGTTAGTCCTTCTATTAATGTACAATTCTTTTTGCACGTTGTACAACTAATTAATGCAGTCAAAAGTTAATGTACAAAATTGTATGCATGTTGTACAAGAGTATTAATGCAGTGTTGGTCCTTTCCAACTCTCACTTCTAAATAAGGATAGAATAATATAAATTAGTGCGAAAAGGGGCAATATTTTATCCTATGCATTCCCAAGTGTAAAAGTGATGAGGTTATAAATTTAGTTTTGTCAAAATAGACAAATAAAACATAAGGTATACTATGATTCTCTTCTGTAATATTGAGAAGAATAAGGAACAGAGCGTTAAATAACTGCAGTATGAAGTATTTTTGTTTCTCATAACTTTTAAATTTTTAATTAATTGAGATGTAATTATGAACCCAACAGAAATGTTTTCCGTATTGCGCTCGTGCTGTGCACAGGCAATTTCGAGCAATCAATTCTTTTTGTGCTTTGATAATTTGTCAAATACCATCAAAGCAGAAAATTAGAGAAACTAAAGCCAAAGTGATGAACGAAAACACTTCAAAGTTCAAAATATAAGTGTTGGGCCTGTGCTGAGCACAGGCCATACCTATCTAGTAATAATAATAATGTCCTTCACATTTGAGGGCCTAATTAACCCTTTAGAGCCGGCTTTGGCCACGTGTTGTCATGTTATTCGACCATCTAGACGAATGTGATTTTAATTTGAATGTCACGTCCCCATTATGAAATATGTAGGGGCGATCAAACTTCTTGTAACATGCTTTCATGAAATATGATCCGTCAAAATTAGCTACTTTTTTACACGAAAAACTCTTCATGTTTTCAAGCAAAATAAAGTTGAAATCACCTATTTTTTTGGGACCTCCAATTGATATTCCTAAAGGATTTTCCTTGATTGATTTTCTTTAGTCTCCCCTCAATCTCTTACATTTTCAATTACTTTCCTTCAGGGCATGTTTGGAAAATGAAGGAAATTGGAATTAGGTGTGACTGAATGTAATTATACAATTTGATATGTTTGTTTGAATAAGTAATTATCAAGTTAGAGGGGAATTAAGTGTAATTGAAGGAATATTATTACAATGTTAATTTTCTTCCTATCTATTATTTTAATTTCTTTTTGATTATTTTTTAACTTTGTATTAATTATCTTTCAAGTCCTTTTTTTTTTCATAGAAAAAAACCATTAGAAATGCATTTACTATAAAGAAACCTCCATTGCAATGTCATGGATTTCTTTCCCAAGTTTACCCTGTCAAAATTTTGCTCGTAATGCTCTGTTTTCAATGGCTTCGGCAGTTGGACAACCTCTTGATGTGGATCGAGCGGCCTATGATAAAACACGACCTAGTACTGCAAGGGTAAAAGTCGAGGTGGATCTTTTAAGGATTCTTCCAACAAGAATTAGAGTTCAATTCAAAGATTTAGTCACTGGCAAAATTACAAACGTATGACAAAAAATCAGGTATGATTATGTACCATATTATTGTAAGAGATGTAAGCATCAGGGCATAGAGAAGCTGATTGTCGAACTCTCACCGATGGTCAAGTTGATGCCATCATCAGTGAAAATCATATTGAAGGAGAAAAATTTCAAGGAGATCATCTCAATGCTAAAAAACTGATTTAAATAGGCTGGAAATTGGTGAAAAGGATGATGAAGAAAATGTTAAAGATTTAGATGTAGGGGCTGAAAAGAGTGGTGTTCAAGATCAAAATTTGGTGCGCCAAAATTCTGGCCAGTGCCAAGGCAAAGCAATGTTGGACGACTATTCTTCGGGGAATCAAGTGTTATCCTTAATTCCTCAAACTGGTGAGTCTTCGCGGCAAAGTTGTAATTCAGTTGATTGTGTTGGAGTTGAAGAGCAACTCGTTATGCATTCAAATCAGCAAAATAACAAATCTAAGGATGCACAATTTGCACAAAAAACTAATGAGGTAAAAGATAATGAAATTGCTGCTGAAAATTCAAGTATGAGGCACAGTGATAAGCACACTCCTGGTGAACTTCATGAAGCTATAATGTGATAAAAATCTAATGCGCAACTTGAGAATTTGGCAATTGATGAAAAGGAAAAAATTGCAGAATTAGAACATGGTAATTTGAAACCTTTGGAAGCTACCAATTTGCAAGTTGTGATGAGAATGCAACTGGGAATTGGAACACAATTGCACAAAAAAAATCAATTTCTATGTATATTGGTTCCTCGGCAAGTCGAAGTAAATCTCCACGTCTTGAAAATAAGCAACAGCTAACTACTAATCTAGTAGTGCAATCTAATGGATCAAAGGACATTGTTTGTAAAAATCCATTTGAAGCACGCGGGGTGGAGAAGGAATTAGAGTTAATTGATTCTAATCCCTTGAAGGAGAAAACTTTGGTTCAGGCCGATCCTGATAGTAATATACAATCAGTTAGCACACCAATTGGAGTATGTAGCATGCAGACCGAAAAATATGGTAATGTTATGAGTCCTACCGTAGCTAAGGCTATTCAAGAAAGTCAGGTTGCCATGTTACTCAAACCCAATTCAGTGATCAAGCCACCCATGGTCACATTGAGCATCTCAACTCATGAGGTCCCTTCCAAAAATTTGGATTCAACTGATGAACATCAAGGTGAATTTTGACAGCTCTTATCATCCACAGTGAATGATAAAACTTTGGCGAAAGGTGTAACATCCGGCGATTTGAAATAATTATGAAGAGGCTTAGAATTGGAAATAGTCATTTTTGGAAAGATTTAAAAATCTGGAAATTTGACTAGTATGGAAAAAGGGTGAGTTTTGGCCAACTTTGAGCAGTCATAACTTCTAGCTCAGGATGATTTAGGTGTAGTTCCAGTTATGGTTACAAAGCTCGTGGAATAATCTTTCCAACGCCACCGAGTTTGCTCGATTCCGAGTTTGTATGAGTGAATTATGCCCTTTGAAAGTTGGGCAGTTGGCAGGGGATCCGTCCGGAAATTTTAAGGGCATTTTGGTCTTTTCCCTAGACATTTCTTTTGAGGTTATATTGTTGTGTTAGGCTTATTTTGGATCATTTTGTCCCATTTTAAAAGAGTGAGAGCTAGGGCTTGAGAGTGAAGAGGAGAAGAAGAGGAGAAAGAGAAGAAGGAGCAAGGAGATCAAGCAAGTTCCGTCGTGGATATCGTCGGGGGTGATCCCTACTAGGTATGTGAGTCCATAGGGTTGGGTTGGTTCTTTCCCCCACCCTCCAACCTCGTTTTATTTTCAAGAAGAGATTGGTTGTGTTGTTGAAGTTGTTGGTTGTGTTGTGGATGTTGTTGATTTGTGTTGTTGGAGTTCCTTGTGGATTTGGGGTCATGGTTTGGTTGTGTTTTAAGCTGAATCTATGGTATGTTGAGGGATTTTATGACCCTTAGTGTTTGGAGTTGAAACCCTTGAAGTAAGGGTGGTTTAGAGTTGGCAAAACAAGGGAGAAAAGTCGAGTTTCTGGGCAAGGGGGTTGGCGCGTCGCGCCTGCCAGCGCGCCCCAAAAGGGGTTCTGAAGTTTCCCCCTTGGGGCGGCGCGCCTCTCAGTACGCCAGCAGGCCTCCTTTGAAGTTTTTGGTCTGGCGCTCCGCGCCTCTCAGAGCGCCAGGTTTTCCCATTCATTCCCCACTTTCTTATGCATGTTCTTAGGTATTGTACCTATGTTTCCTAGTTGTTTCCAACACTCCAAAGTACGTCTAAACGTCAAGAACTCATCTATAACATGTGATCAAACACTTTGAATTCATAATTCAATTCAAGGAGAGTTAGTTAGAAGTCAAGTGAAGTCAAGAGTTAAGTTTAAGAGTTAAGAAGTAAGTCAAGCAAGTCTTCAAGGTTGTTCAAGAGTTTTTATTGAACGTTTTAACTTCATTTTTAAGACTTAAGTTTCAAGTCAAGCAAAGAGCTTAGAGTTTCAAGCTAAATAAAGAGTCTTAAGTTTCAAGTCAAGACAAGAGTTTAAGTTGAGCTCATTTCTCAAAAGCTATTAGGGAACTATGTATTCCCAAAGAAGTTTCTAAATGTTTTTACATTTGAGTAAGAAAGGGACTATGATTTCCAAAAGAGCCTTTGGGCTAGTTTTCAAGAAAAAGGAACATCGTTTCCAAGTGAGCCTTTGGGCTAGATTTTGAGTAATTATCTCAACTAAAGAAAGATGTGTTTAAAACACTTATGAGCTAAAGTATTTTTGGGAGTAGTCTTGAGCACCGAATTGGGGACACGAGTTCATATTAAACTCAACTCTCCATAAGAACCATGTAGCCAATATGGGAGTTAACGGGTCATACTTTTTAGATGAACTCGTAAAGTTAAGCTAGTGGATCCACTTAGTAAAGTTAGCTTCCTATATCACGGCAAGGTATAGGATGACCCTCGGGCAACGTGAGGTAAAACGTTGTATCACCACTCAGATTCATAGTGGTGGTTTGTCGGTTAGAGAAACTCCCACAATAGAAATTGCATGGTTCCTCGAGGGTTCTACTTAGTGTGGATGGGGGTATGGGATTTCATTCATACATTGCACAAGTAGACCTTGAGAGGAAGCATGATATTTTCATGATATTATAAATATGATTTTTACGTCATGTTTTAAGAGTTTTCAAGCTTTATATATTGCATGTGTCTTATTGCTTTATATATTGAGTTCAGTTATTCATGAGTTGAACAGAGCCAAGGTAAGTGTTCTCTTGTACTCTTTTCAAGCTTAAGTTGTGGTTTAGCTTTCCAGCTCGCATACTCGTACATTCAATGTACTGATGCCAGTTGTCCTGCATCTTATGACGATGCAGACACAGGTACCCCGGATCAGCATCCAGTACGCCGTTGATCTAGCTGAGCACTCCAGAATCAGTGGTGAGCCTCATTGTTTTTCGGAGGACTCAAATATTTTGTTTCTTTTAGTTTTGCGTTATCAGGATGTTGTGGGTCTGTCCCAACATCCATCTCAGTATTTTTAGAGGCTTCATAGACAGTCAGTCAGTTAGTACTGAGTCTCTCATCTTTGTATTTATGTAAATATTCTATTTTGGGACTCGAGTTGCCCTTTTGGCCGGATCTTTATCAGCTAGGTTATTTTATGTCTTTGCATGGCATTGAGTTATTATGATGAGTTAGGTTTCCGCTGAGTTAAGAAAGCCAAGCCAAGGGTTCGCTTGGGGCCAGAAATGGTCTCCGGGTGCCGGTCCCGCCCAGGGTGTAGGCTCAATATATAAAGCAATAAGACACATGCAAAATATGAAGCTTGTAAAACTATTAAAACATGACATTCAAAATCATATTTATAATATGATAAAAATACCATGCTTCCTCTCAAAGTCTACTTGTGCAATGCATGAATGAAGTCCCATACCCCCATCCACACTAAGCAGAACTTCTCGAGGAACCATGCAATTTCTACTGTGGGAGTTTCTCTAACCGACAAACCACCACTATTAAACTAAGTGGTGATACAACGTTTTACCTCACGTTGCTCGAGGACCATCATATACCTTGTTGTGATATAGGAAGCTAACTTTACTAAGTGAATCCATTAGCTTAACTTTACGGATTCATCTAAAAAGTATGACCTGTTAACTCCCATGTTAGCTACATGGTTCTTATGGAGAGTTGAGTTAATATGAACTCGTGTCCCCAATTCGGTGCTCAAGACTACTCCCAAAAATACTTTAGCTTATAAGTGTTTTAAATACATCTTTCTTTAGTTGAGATAATTACTCAAAATCTAGCCCAAAGGCTCACTTGGAATCGATGTTCCTTTTTCTTGAAAACTAGCACAAAGGCTCTTTTGGAAATTATCGTTCCTTTCTTACTCAAATGTAAAAACATTTAGAAACTTCTTTGGGAATACATAGTTCCCTAGTAACTTTTGAGAAATGAACTCAATTTTAAACTCTTGACTCAACTTGAAACTTGAGACTCTTAACTTAGCTTGAAACTCTATACCCTTTTCTAGACTTGAAACTTGAGTCTTAAAATGGAGTTAAAACATTCAATAAAGACTCTTGAACAACTTTGAAGACTTGCTTGACTTGCTTCTTAACTCCTGAACTTAACTCTTAACTTCACTTGACTTGGAAACTAACTCTCCTTGAATTGGATTTATGGATTCAAGGTGTTTGATCACATGTTACAGATGAGTTCTTGACTTTTAGAAGTACCTTGGAGTGTTGGAAACAACTAGGAAACATAGGTACAATACCAAGGAACATGCATGAGAAGGTGGGGGATAAAAGAGAAGTCTTGGCGTCCTTAGCGCTCTGCAAGGCGCGGAGCGCCAGCCCTCGAAATAAAGAGGGGGCCTGCTGGCGCTCTGCTAGGCGCGCAGCCCCAAGGGGGAAAGTTCAAAACCCCTTTTGGGGTGCGCTGGCAAGCGCGACGCGCCACCCCTTTCCCCAGAAAACTCGACTTTTCTCCCTTGTTTTGCCAACTCTAAACCACCTTAACTTCAAAAGTTTCAACCCCAAACACTAAGAATCATAAAATCCCTCAACATACAAGAGGTTTCAACTCAAAAACACAACCAAATAATGCCCCAAATCAACAAGAACTTCAACAACACAATCAACAACACAACCAACAACTTCAACAACACAACCAATCTTTTCTTGAAAATAAAATGAGATTGGCATGTGGTGGAAAGAACCAACCCAACACTATGGACTCACATACCTAGTAGGGATCACCCCCGACGATATCCACGACGATCTTTGACGAAACCTTGCTTCTTCTTCTCCTCTTCACTCTCAAACCCTAACTCTTACTCTTTTTTAAAAGGGAAAACTGATCTAAAATCAGTCTAACACACAATATAACCAAAGGAATTGGTTAGGGAAAAGACCAAAATGCCCTTAAAATTTCCGGACGGATTTCCCTGCCAACTGCCCAACTTCCAAAGGGCATAACTCACTCATACGAACTCGGAATCGAGCAAACTCGGTGGCGTTGGAAATATCATTCCAAGAAATTTACAACCATAACTGGAACTACACCTAAATCCTCCTGAGATAGAAGTTATGACTGCTCAAAGTTGGCCAAAACTCACCTTTTTCCCATACTTCGCCAAATTCCCAGATTTTTAAAATTCTTTCCAAAAATGAAAATTTCCAATTTTGAAGCCTCTTCGTAGTTATTTCAATTTTCCGGATGTTACAGATTCTTTTGATGAGGATGAGGATGAGGAAGATAATATGTTGGACATATGCTTTGATAAAGTGGCTAGAGATGGGGATATCTCACCTAGGCATCAAAGAAGTGGAAGAAACAAAAACAAAAAGAAGATAGATGGAAAACAATAGTTGGGATGGTAAAGTGACAGGAGAGTTTGTTCCAAGGCACCTGCCGATGCGACTGGCAAAGCAAAATCATATGACAGTGTCAATAGCTTCAACAAGATCCAACACATCCAAAAAGAAATGACGAAGTATCAAATTTTGTTGGACATAGTTGAAGAAGAAGACAAGAGGAAAATACTTTACGTTACTTTAGATGGACTATCTATCATTTTTAATTCACACATTTGTAAAAGTAAGTCTGATAACTCAACTTTCTTCTTGGATTCTATATTTGTGTATTATTTAAGCATTCTCATTTGTAATATCATCATAGAGTGTATTACGAATTCTGTGATGATCATAGAATATCTAGTTCTCTCTAGCTCTTATTTTCTTCAAGCTTGTTAATTAGTAGAGGTTCGTTACCTCATAGGATTGACAAGGTAAGGTCTAGCCCCCCTGGCTTGTACTTATTTCTATTGAGGATTTTTTGTTTTAATAAAAAACTGCTAGACTCTCTGTCTAGTGGTATAAATTTAACAAAAAAGAAAGAAAAGATATGCATTTACTATGTGAAGCCCGTGCAAGGCACACGCCTATGGTTGTTTTTATTCTTTGTTTATGAGTACTTCACAAGATTGATAAAAAGAAATTCAATTTGAAAATACTAAAAGAGAAAGCATAAATATCATGTTTACAACATATTAACACTTCACGGTATTTACTTGAATTGAGGAACAAAGTTTACAGATATTCAAACGATTATGAAATGTCCTTCAAATGAAGAGTTGTTTGTAATAATTCGAACAAACAAATTCTAACTTTCAAAGACACTTTCGAACCTCTGGAGATGATGATATTTTTCCTCAATCTCTGAGAGATCCATCTTTCATCCAATCTGGCTGAGGACGTATAAGTAAAGACACTTTCAAACCTCCGATCCGGAGATTTCCACAAGCTCTTAAAGATATATCTTTCATCCAACCTATCCGGAAAATACGTATGAGGTTTTTTGATCTGATTCAATGCCATCCTCTAGCTAGTGATTCAGTTTGCAAAATATTTTACAACAATTTCAAGCAAATTAACATAGAGAATAAATATAAATTGAGTTATTTACGGGATGTCGTATTTATTTTTCAGAGCTCGAGGGAGTTCCAGTGGTAGAATAGCAGATATAGAGTGGAGTAATTCATAGAAATAAGATCATAAATTAATACCCAAACATATTGTTGTAAGTCTAATATGGTTGTTTAGTTCAAAGTGGCCACTGTCAACTTCAGAAATCTTGATGAGTTTATCATTGGACTAACGAATTAATAATGAATATATAATGATTAATTTCGATGCAAATTACCTAACTTGTTGCTACAAATTAAATGAAGTTTATTAACAGTTCAAGTTTCATCTTTATTCTTGTCTTTTAGTGGTAATAATAGCATAATTAATCTCTATGATGAAGTTTCCAATCATTAGCTCCGATCTACAATTATTAGTCTGCTGTCTGATCGTCGCGTTCTTTACTGTACCTTGTGATTGTGGAGGGGAAGGGATGGATGGGTGGGTTTATTCGTCATCTATGGCTATAATACACATACTAATTTATAGTAAACTGTGGACTTCACACAGAGAAACAGTGGTTACCTCGTAGCATGAATCGAAACCTCAATTTCCACGTTGGAGCTTTGAAGGCAACTTAGCACTAAGTCAACCTCTCATCCTGATGCTTCAAATTTTTTCATCCCCAGCCAACATCTCATCAACTTTCATTTTGAGAGAAATTATCTAGAATTTTCAAGCATTAGAGCTTATACTCTTAACACTTAAGCCTCAATTAATTGCATATTCATAGCACAAGTAAAAATAATATAAAATCACTCAAATACATTACATATTACAGGTTAAGCAACCAAGTGATTTCCTTTGTTGAATTAATGTTCCTAAAGTGAGTGCAAAAGAAGAGAATATAATTAAAGAGATTCCTAAAAACGAATATGTTTCACTACAACAAAAACAACTTTTAGCGGCATTAAATATTGACATTAATAAAGAGTGCTAAAGTTTTTACCGGCATTAGTTAAGTGTCATTAGAACCAATGTCGCTAAAGGCTTTAGGAACATATACAAAGAGTGCTAATTGCCGCTATAAATACATATTCTTAATTGCCGCTAATGATCATTTTTTATGTACTGAATTATCTTATGAGTTCCTGCGAGTAGTATAGATGTGTCCTGTAATTAGCAATCAGGTTACTACAGAAAATAACTCTCAACCAAGAACAAAATTTCAAAGAAGTAAGAGGACGATTGTGACTATTAAATTAGATTTAAAAGCTGAACATCAAAAATAATCTTTGTTTTACCTTTGTTACCATTCAAAATTACTTAAGCTCCCCAAAACATGATGATTTCATCCTCTTGAAATTAGATGGCATATGTGAAATCTTAGATTAAAAATGTGAACACATAACTTTTTAGTGACTTTTCTTGAAAAATTTTCATGTTTCTAACTTTTGAATAACAGACGTATTCTATTGCGCATATAATAATGTTCTTAGAGATCACACAAAAAGTAGGGGCATTTGGTTTTACTCTTCCACTGTGAATGTAATTGTAGGTTCTCCATGAATGATATCTATAGATTTCAGCTTTGTTTTTTTTTTCAAGTTTTGTCCAGTTTGGATTGAATTTAGAGGTGCAGCCCAAGTTGTTTCTGGATTTGGACTAGTGTTTGAATAACAGACGTATTTTATTGTGCATATAATCAAACAAAAAATAGGGGCATTTGGCATTTCTCTTCAGAAGAAACAAATATAGCGTAATAGAGGTTTCTTCTTCACGTGTATTTTGATCTACAAATCTCTTCATCATCATTGGATCAAGTGTTTAAAGATCACATCGGGGCGAGAAGTTAGTAATAATTGCAATGTGTTTCTCACTTTTTTTTGTAGCAGCAAAGTAACAAAGCACAGAGAACATGGAATGACTGCACAAGTAATGTCAATTGATCAGTCCAGAAACTGAAGCAAATTTAATGGATCAAGCAAATAATTAGTCTATCAATTACAAAGGAATTCCAAAGTATCTTGGTTACCAAAGGAAAGTTGTAATATATATATTTCCATAAAGAGAAATGTAATACCTTCATTAACGACTCCAATTTTTGTTGCATCTTCAACAATTCACTTGTTCAGTCAGTGCACAAGGAAATGATTTCCTCACTTGAAGGCTGAACAATTTCTGATTTGAACATTTTGTATCGGCATGAATTCATTCTGAGGGATTCTCTAACTTTGTAGTAACAAATACTTTTTTTCTTGTTATTAATTTTTCAGGCATCAATAACTGTAAAGTAACATTCAGAATCCATCTCAAAACATAGATTCTTGATAGAAAATGAGATTCATAAACTTCATAGGGACAACATAAAGTCATCAATGAGCTGATGAATTGGATTTTAAAATATGTACTCTATTAAGCTTTGAAGCAGGTAATGAACATATAGATGATATCACCGGGCAATTGTGTGTTCGAGTTGATAGCCATTATAGTTACTATTAAAAATTATGAACATATGTAGTCGTTGATTATAAAAGTTTCTAATTAGATATCTTAAAACGTGATACAATTTATTGATAAAGTTGTGAGAATATATTCTAGGGCCGGCTTCTCTCTTCTCTACATCAAAAATGATCATTAGGGGCAATATAATTAATTAACGCCAATAGCTTAATTGCCGCTAAAAATGTATTTTTAGCGGCAATTAACACTCTTTGTGTATGTCCCTAAAACCTTTAGCGACATATATTGGTTCTAATGACACTTAACTAATGCCGGTAAAGACTTTAACACTCTTTATTAATATCTATATTTATTTATTGCCGCTAAAAGTTATTTTTGTTGTAGTGACGTGCCTGGCGTGTGAGCTCCAGCCTTTCCTTTCATGCAAGTTATTGAGATGTTAAGTCAGTTGATCGTCTTTTGAAGGGAAAGTACTGTAGGAGGCGTTAAAGATTATGGTGAATTTTAAAAAGTCTTTGATAAGGTAAAATACATAAATATTATAAGTATAACAGGTATGGACGAACGACCTGTAGACTCACACTTATTATAAAAGAAGAGAAATATAAATATAAGTAGAACAAACATGGACAAAATGCTTTCATAATAATCATTGAATACAAATCCTAGTAGTGTTGGGGTTATTTGCCCTGATTTCTTACCATAAATATGTTTTCCTTTTAGGAAAAGATTTTAATATTTTAACTAGTCCTTTTCTTGTAGGAAAGGTTTAGGACTTTATAAATATAGGCTTGTTCCTTCTAACTTAATTAGCATTCACAATGTAGTCCTAGGGTTTTGAGAGTTACGGTTATGGGGGAGAATTTTGTGTACCTCCTTGTATTCTGAGTGAATTGTTTGAGGTTGTTTCTCTCTATATTTTGTACTCTCATATTTATAGTGGATTGTTCATCTCCTTTGTGGACGTAGGTCGATTGACCGAACCACGTTAAATCTGTCTCTTTTGGTGTGTTTCTTGTTTGTCTTCTTACTCGTGGTCTTTCGAGGTTTGCTTTGCTAGCTTCCGTGTTACACCTGCTTTTTTCGGTCCTAACAAGTAGCTACCCGATATAATTATATTACCACCTGAGAGCGTAAAGCACAAATGAGAACTCGAGATCCTTCACTTCTCTATTTCTCCTTTAGCTCTTAGAAAAGATGAATGATAAGTGGAAGACCTAAGTAAATTACCTGTTTCCAAAAAATAGTAAAAGACCAAAATTAGTTTTTTGATAATAAAATGCTTCTATAATAACCATTAAAGACTTAATTAGCATAATAGACAAATTAAGAGATAGTAAGTCCAGAAGAGGAAGAAGACACAATAGAAAAGGTTGCAGGAACTTTTAAAGGAACATAGGAACAGTCCGCAGCTTCATCTATAAACAAAACTTGGTTTCCCATGTGCACCAGAAACACAGGATGATATTTCAATTAGAGTAGATTCCAATTCTTTACATGAAAAAGTGGTAAGGTTCAGTAACCTTAAAGCCATGATTTCCTCACAACCACTCTATAAAAATAAATGAAGGTGAGATTACAATAATAACTATGTGTTATTCCTAAATAAGTTATAATCGAGCAAAAGATACACACCTTGTGTGAGGAGAAATCTTCCTAGTGCAAATTGTAAAAGTAGAGGAAATGGTCGAAAAGTGCTAGCTACTTGGTACTCGGTTGAAAGATAAACGGAAAATAAAGGCACTTTCAGCTAACGACATATCACAATATATATTCACATCATTTGGTATTCTTTTCATAAGCCTCTTTCGTTGTGCGAGGATGTTTTCTTGTTTGTTCAGGATTCATTGCTAAAGAAAGTTGGTGTGTAAAGTTTTAGAACTCCAATCAGTTCAACAGCTCAATGTTGCAACAACTTGGAAGAGTCACTGAGACAATTGCTTGTTACAATATGTGTAAATTGCACTGAGACAATCGCTTGTTACAATATGTGTAAATTGCACAATCAAGATACTTTAAGAATGAGCCGGAAAATTTTCATCATGGCAAATAAATACAACGGAAAGCAACTACACTAAGCTATGAACAAATATTTATATGTGATCTTCTATTTTCAGAAAGTGGAAGAAGAACTCTATACTTCACACACTTTTGCAGGTAAAATGAGTGAAGTTATCTCAGACAATTACTTTGTTCCGTGTTCAACTCTGTCTGCTTTCCTATTGAAATTCATATGTTTTGTAGTGGACATGACTGTGGGTAAGTTTTGCGTACTCTTTACCCTCTGCAAATCCCACCTATGAGTATTGTTATTTGTTATATTGAGCAGAATTTTGTTCAATTTAATTGTGAGGGCCGGGTAATTCAACATGTAATTTGATTTCTTTCAATAGCATCACATGTTGATTGGAAGGAACATAAGAACAACAACAGTAATTGTAGATACACAATAACAAATAAATAAAAATCAAATTGACAATTGAATATTGTTTTATGTATTTGCCCTTTAACTAAAATCAACAAATTAGCTTCGTCATATTGAGGCAGCAAGGCTATTAACATTTTCTTTTATGGATTTCAAAGAGTAAGCAATAAAAATAGTTAATCAGACTGTGGAAAAAGGCAACCCAAAAAAGATTCAAAATTAAACAAGGCAATCCAAACGAAGTAGCAGAGAAGATGATGAGTACGGTTTATGAGATTAAGGCTTTTTCGGGAGAGGCAGGGGCAGGGGCAGGGGCAGAGGGCAGAGGCAGGTATGATATCATGTCACGATCCAAATTAGGTCTGTGACCAGCACTAAGGGGAAAGAATCCCAAAGCAAGCCTTAACATAATTCTATAGAAAATCGGGCAGAGTTTCTTTTGTTTTTAGGCCTATCCTAAACTTTTCCTGTCTCAGAAATTCACAACACAACCAATATCAACTATAAGCCACAACATAATATCCATCAATGATCTAATTGTCATGCAATAAAACCAATTCATCTCCAAATTATGAAAAAGAAGTTCCAAACTAGTCACTTGACTATAATACGAAGGACTAATCACGGCTTAAATCAAAGGAATGACAAATGGAGCGACTCTAAAATTTTTTGAAGAAACTAAATTAACCATAGCAAATCAATAGTTCTCTTGCCACGCGAAGCAATGCGGGGTTCACCAGATCACACTCTCTAGTTAATGAAATCCTCTTCCATACCACCTGAGTTCTCTGTAAAAACAATTAGCAATAAGTGAGACGCTAGCTCAGTGAGTGATAATACTTAACCACAATTGATATTCCTAAACGTCTCCGGCGAGTTGTTATTTTCCAGCAAATGTGTTATAACCGGACTCGTAGCCCTCTCTGCTACTTCAGTTAGTTAATAAATATTCTTATGTTTGCAATTGGGATTTATACTTGATTTTAAAAAAAAAAAAAACAAAAAATAGCAGTCAGTTATGTGAGACTGCATGGATTATGCTCTGACAGTACGGACGTACACATTTCTATTGGTCAGTGAAAACCCCTACTACATATACAGCATTTGAGGAGAAAAACCCTATTGTTCAAACAAAGCATTTTTTGTTGCTGCAATCTCAGGTATTTCTTCTTCTCCTTTTCTCTTCATTTCTTCTTTGTTAACTTCTGAATGGTTGGTTTTTGTTCAAACCTTTGTTTTTGAACCCAATACACCAACAAATCCAGCTTTGCTGTCATGAGTAGAGTTGATGATGTTCATAAACCCAATACACCAACAAACAACAGTGGAGGATTAATTTACTTTTTGAACAATTTTTTTTTTTTTTTGACCATGTGCTCCTTCCTTTTACAGGGTGTCTTTGTGAACAAGTTAACTTTGTGTGATGTAGGCTCAAGTAGCATGCTAGAACTTTTGAATTCAATAATATACTGGGTAAATTACCCATTGATGTTTAAGTAGTTGAATTTTTGAATTCAACAATTTACTAGGTCAAATTACCCATTGATGTTTAAGTAGTTGAATTTTTGAATTCAACAATTTACTGGGTAAATTACCTATTGATGTTTAAGTAGTTGAACTGGGTCCTAGATTATTTTTTTTGGCAATGAAATGCAGAGTTGCTGAATTAAATCTATATTCTTTCTGCCCCTTTTTGATTCCCTGAACATGTCTATCCTATCCTTAATTACATGCTTTACTTGTTGAATTATGAACCTGCAGGTCATAGTGACGATTTTATGATTCCTAGCTTGCCAAATATAATAAATTACGTACAGGCACTCCATACACATTGTTCCCTGAATCTAGTCCAGTGCTTCTGGTTGATGTGTTTGAGCATGAGTTGAACCCCTTGAGTATGCAATCTGGTTCCAGTCCATATCTGCATTGCATTTCAAACCTCCATGATCAATACACACTGTGAGAATAGGTGCTCTGTAGTCTCCGCCATATTACTTTTACATGTTTGGTTGCCGCTATCCAATCCCATCTTGTGAAGTCGCCAGAGGATGAACCTGTGCTTTGGTACTGTGATTCTGTTCCATATAAGCCCTGCATTATCTTCTGTAGGTGCAGTACCCAACATATGCATGTACCCCAGTGCTATCAAGTAGTGGCCATTTCCAGTCAAACAATAGTGATCATTTACATACCAATCTTGCATTCTTGACTTCAGTTTATGCAGGAAAGGTGTCTAGTTGAGACTGATCGTTTTAGTGTTCCTTGTACATAGTTGTTGACATTCTATTTTAGTCCACATCCTTGGCGACAGTGGAAGCCCCAAGTACCTCATAGGAAACTTGCCTAGCTCAAAGCCCGTCAACTTCAATAGTCTCTGCCTCATTTCATCCTTCACTCCTGCTAGGTTATATGCTGTTGTTGACATTCTATTTTCATCATATGCTGCAGTTATGAGTTACTGTTCGCAATATGATATTGAAGCATTCTATTTCTGTCTATTACTAGCCTAAACATACTTTTGCTTTTAGAATGGCCAAAGATCCTAATCCTGTCAAATCCTCCTGTGGGCTGTGCAGGTTGAATTGGAGCTATTACGGCTGTTATCCAAAAGAATTGTCAAGCGAGAGAAGCTGAAGGTAGCCTTTTTTTTCTTTTCCACACTCTTTGCAGATTATATGGCATGAATAGTCGTGAATACTGTTCCTGCATTTTTTCTGTTTGATATCACTATTAGTTGCTGCCTTGTCAAACTCATCACTTTTTTTACATTGCTTTTTTTGGTAACTAATAGATTTCGTTGATTACCGAGTGACAAATTACAATTTCAGCATGACTATAACACAATCTGTTTTTTCTTTCATTTTATCGTTGCAGTACAATTGATAGCCTTGTATCTTTTCCCTGAAGTGAAGAACTGTTTAATTGCTTTTGTAACCTCATGATTAGTAATCTGCCAATTCTTTTTGAAGAATAGGGCATTATATCCATCAACTCCCAGGGCTTTATCATCTCCAATTGAGTTTAGTGCTCTCTTTGTCTGAGACTGGCACTTTTAGCATGAGTTGTTGAGCATGATTCAGTTTTGGACCTTCCTTCATAACGTTTTTGTTCACTGCTACTACACTTGGAAGAGCAGTTCCCATGAGTGATTTATAGAAAGCAATGATTTCCTCCTTGATAGCCTCAACATCTACCAACTTTCCTCCTGCAATTGCATTTATCTCTTTGATTTGTTTTTGTTGTCTCCTTTTTTTCATAACAGCTTAGAAGTAACTAGTATTGGAATCTCCAAGCTTTATCCAGGTAGCTCTTGCTTTTTGTTGGATTGTGCTTTCTTCAATTAGACTTCATTTCTCCAGTTGTTGGATAGTATCGCTTTTCAATCTAGCTAGGTTATCTGAGTAATTGGCGCTGCTCTTGCTTTGGATTTCCTTCAGATTCTCTCTAGCTTGGTTCAATCCTTTGAAGTCTGTTTCATTAAGGATCTTTAATCTTTGTCTGAGTGATTTCAATTTCAACCATATATTTTTCATTTTGTCCATATGCAGTACTTGAGCCCAGCAGTATATTGAAAAATTTAAAGGAATATTTGTTTATGGAATACCCTTAACCCTTGTTTGGTCACAATAATCAAACAAGTTGTATTCACTTTGGTAGGTCTCTTTTTCCCCATAGGCTGCTTCATTGCAGGTTGGTTGGTTCCCTTGTGGGTGTTGTCTCTGAATCTTTGCTTAGTACAATTATACTACGGTTTCCATTCAAATTCAACTGCTTGTTTGGTCAGGTAATGGTTTGGTCACATTCACCTCTATGAGCATTCTGGCAAAAGATATTCTGGTTTGTCTAGCTGTACATTGTCCACATACTTGGGTATTCCAATAGCACTAGATATATGACTAAGTGAGTCACAGCTCCAGCAACTCATCGGCAGACTCAGGAATTTCACCCATAATGGGATCTCCGTTAGGAACTCTTTGTTGAAATCAAAATTTGGATCCCATTGCTTCAAGATTGAAGGCCTATTATTGATACTATAGGGCCCCGCATGTAAGATTTCTTTAGGATCACCCATTGATTTAAATCTAACTACATAATACCCATCTTCATGATAAAAGATATCAGGCTCAGAGACTTTATTCCAGTTTTGGGCTATGTATTTAGACATGTAATTATACCCTGGAGTATCACCCACAACATACACAATTAGGGCAGCTTTCCACTTGTTGGTTTCCTTTTCCGTTTCCCTCTTCACAAGTTTAACCCAGCCCCAGTTAGGATCTGGATTATCTTCAACATTAGGGATCGGAACAGTGTGAGCATGCTCAAATGATACTGTTTCATTGATGGGATCTGAGTTTGTATCAGCTGAGGTTCCAATTATATGCTGTAGTTATGAGTTACTGTTTGCAATATGATATTGAAGCATTCTGTTTCTGTCTATTACCAACATGAACATACTTTTTTGATTTTAGAATGGCCAAAGATCCTAAATTGACTAGTTTGTATCCTTCCATCTTTTTGTCCTTTTCTAGATTCTATGGAACAATTAAAGTTTCAGATTGATGACATGATAAATACACTAAAACAAAGGAGTACCGGTCAATCTGACCTTTTTGAAATGATCGGGAAGTTGGAGCAAGCAAAATCCTATTTGCTTGTTGAAGGTAAAACGTAATTCTTAGTTTAAGTGTTTTTATTCATCAATACTAGTCTTTATTAATATCTTTGATTGTTTGCATAGCTATGCGTCCTATCAATCCTCTTCCTTTGGGGTTTTTCGATGACCTTCCTATGGACCTTCAACAACCAGCCCCAATAGATGCTCCTCAGCTTCAACAAGCAGCCCCTGTGGCTGATGGTCTGCAGGTGGCAGATGGGGTGGCTTATGGGGTTGGTGATGGTCTGCAGGTGGCTGATGGTCAGCAGGTGGCTGATGGGGTGGCTGATGGTCAGCAGGTGGATGATGGTCTGCAGGTAGCTGATGGTCAGCAGGGGGCTGATGGGGTGGCCGATGGTCCGCAGGTGCCTGATGGGGTGGCTGATGGTCAGCAGGTGGATGATGATCCAAGATGGATACATTCATGGGACCTGTCTGATGAGCACCATTTTGTTTGGATGACCCCTACACCCGTCCCTTGGTTTACCACAACGCTGACTAATTCCATGGAATGTCAATTTCTAGAAATCAATACTCCTGATGTTAACAACTTATTGGATGGGAGTCCTCCTAAGTGCTTCATAAAGGCACCAGTGTTCTCTTCTGTGGGCATGCCAGTGACTTTGACAAGTTCAAAGTTATTTGAACTTGATAATATCACTACATGTCCAGGCGTGTTGATCAGCATTGCGCAAGGAATCAGATATGCCCTATTTTGGCAAGCATTGGGGAACAGGTTTGACTTTCCTTCTATGATTCACTTGTCTTATCAATGGAAATCGTTTGGCTGGAAGCACAAGCTTTTTATTACCATTGAGTCAGGTGTGTATTCTTTAGTTTATGAATGAATATGTTCTAATTTTCATAATTTCACTCTAATTTTATTTTATTTCTATGTTGCAGTGTCTGCACAAGCGGGTACTTCTAATCAAACCGTTGGGAGAAAGAGACGCAATAGATGTTGAGAATGAAATTTGTATTGATGGAAATTGGTATCGTACTAAAAACCACAGATTGTTGGTGATTAGCCAAGGTGGAAAAAGCAGGAGAGGATGGTCTGTTGGAGGTTTTTTTTTTTTCTTATTTCCCTCTTGTGGGAAGACTGATATAGCCTGATGGTTTATATATTAGAACAAATGACTTCGTAATTTTAGTTGATATGTAATGTTTAAAACACTTATAACTTACCATTACAATCTCATGTTCAATTTCAGAAACAGTTTAGAATATATAATCTGCTCTTTTTTATCTTTTCCTTTTCTCATACATCATATACATAATAATGGTTATGGAAGACCAATTGCTATTGCCGCTAAGTATATTTTTTATGTTTGATTTAAACATAATAATTTGTAGTCTTTTTCTAGAAAATACTTTGTTTAAACATGAGGACCAGTTGTTGGGATAAACTCCAGAAAGAAATAAGCAACTGAAATAAACATAAGGATTGCCTCGAAATATGAGGACTCACCAACTCTGCTGCTAAGATGATCGGAGATCATACTAACCGCATGTAGGATGTTGAGCGTCTGAACCTATATTTTAAAATAATATAGCGCGGGAAGGTATGCAGTCAGTACTTTGAATGTACTGAATATGTGAGACATGCACTATACTAATATGTTGAACATGCTCAATATGAAATGTTGGACTGAATACAAAACTAAAATATATAATTTGAATGCAACGACCAAGTAGTACAAGCTCAATGCATTAATAACTGAAACTAATATGTGGGAGATACTATTAACCGACATATAACCATGTGATCTAAACATGGAGTTCAATGTATAATTCCTACAAAAAAAAGGACTCAATATACCTTGTCAGGATATAAAGATTGATTTGATCTAACGTGGTACCACTAAACTGAAAGCATGCGTTCATAGGGGCTACATAGACCTACGGTGACACATAGTTCTGGGACTTGGGTAGACTGACCCTAGTCCAACTCTGTGTTAATTAATTGTCACGTTTCGAGCCTACACCCAGGACATGCACGATACTCAGAACCGTTGATGGTCTCAAGCGAACCCTTGATCTGGTTGACTAATGAGCGGAAAACTATACATACATGCAGAAGCCTTATGAGATGGACATTCTAAATCATTTAAAGGTATCTCGTGCAAAATTCTGAAATAAATTTGAATATAAATAATGATAACAATGTTTAAAACTTCTGAATACAAAAGACTGAACTGACTCACTAACTTTGTCTATCCATGAAGCCTCTATTGATTGAAGATAGGCGTCGTAGTTTATGAGGCTATGAGTTATCTGAACTCTCAACCAACTCAGTGCTCAATACTGCTCCAAAAAATATAACAATATGATGATATAAAATACTCACTAGGTTGAGTTGATACTCAAAAGCCCTCTTTAAGGGGTAATCAAACTCATGTATTTAATCTGTCTGAAATACTTCTCAAAACTCTTTATGCTTTTCTAGAAATAATATTTCTTTCTAAATAAAAAAATAAAAAAATTCGGGATCATTAAAGTTCTCTTAAAACTCTTCTCAATGATTCTTTAAAATTTCTCTTTGACTCTATTTAAATTCTAAAATCAATGCAAGGAAAATAATTGCACAAAGGCTTTCATCAAAATCTCATCAACTAGGATTCATGTGAAGATATAAGCATGAACAACAACTCAAGGATCTCAATATATACAATATAATAATTTCATAATTAGGAAATCAAAATCGGAATAATAACACAATTCAAAGTTTTAGGGTTACATATACTTACCCAATTGATGTAAATATCCACAAATGATTAAAGGGAATTGATGTTTTAGGGTTGTAAAGACTTAACCCAATTGTATCACCTCGAAAAGTCTCTTTAAAATCTCCTCCAAGGGTTTTCCAAAATTTAAAACGGGAAAAAATGGGGTAAAACTATCAAATGGCAGGCCAAAAACACTCTCGATGTCGCTTAAGCGAACCCCGCTTATAGTGGGGGGTCTCGCTTTCGCGAAAAAGGCTCGCTTTCACGATCCGCACCAACAAGACCCTTCACTTTCACAACTAGGGTCTCGCTAACGCAAACCTCATGAACGCGAGGTACCCTTCGCGAACACGAGGTACCCTTCGCGAAAGTGAGACACACTAGATATCAAGAAAATCAGTCAACTCTCAAATCATTGAAAGGACCCTCGATATTTGTTCGGAACCCCATACACACAAATCATATATGTTATTTGACTATAATCAACATTCCAGACACAATGGAATTATTTAAACATGGACCCGAGGTCTCCCTGACCCGAGTCTTGTGTAAGTCACAAGAAACTAATCATAACACCTAAAATTAAAAGGCTAAATCATGTTCGGAACCTCTCAAAATTCAACAAAGACCTCTGGCCTAAATTCATCCCCCGAATCCAGTAAAACTGTCAAAAATTTATTTTGAGCATCCAAACCCCGAATGCTGACTAAAGTCAACCCAAAGGTTAAAATCTCAATAATTTACAACTTTGGACCTCAAATCCTCAAAAAGACTCTGAATCAGAAATAAAAAACTCTCATGGACCAATTTCCACATTTTGGAATTGATGGAATCAATGAAATTTCATTTCGACACTTGAAACTCCAAAAGACTCGAAAATCAATCTTTAACAACTTTAGCCTTTCAAATTTCCAAAATTCTCATAATTCACAACTTTTAACTCAAAACTCGAATCCAATTACAGAATTGATTCGGGGTCAATATCATAAGGGATAAAACGATGGTTTTACGAAAATTTCTAAAAATGACCGACCAGGCCATTATTACATCATGAGTACACTGTTAATTATATCCTAGTTTCTGCCAATTTCTTAGAATAGTTATATGTCACGCCCCGAGCTACACCCTGGACGCGACTGGCACTCGAGAACCATTGTTGGCCCCAAGCGAACCCTTGGTCTGGCTCAACTTTCAACGGAAGACTTACTCAACATAAGATGAACTCAAATATAAAGATTTAACTCAAATGATTAACACTGAATATAATAGAATATTCAACTAGACAGAAATAGGCAACTCAACTCTTTGAAACATTTAACAAAATAAAATGAAACAAACTTCTCAAACTCTATTGTCCATCTATGAAGCCTATAAATCGATACCCTAACAAAACTGAAAGTAAATGGAATCCTCCGGAAGTAAGGAGACTCACCAAAGCTAACTCAAACTGCAAGTGGTATCAATGAAGCGCCTGTTGATGACCCTGGTTTCTTGTATCTGCATCATTAAACGATGCTAGACAAATAGTATTAGTACATTGAATGTACGAGCATGTAAGAGGAATTCTAATGCATAAACATAAGCTTGAACTGATAGAATAGAAACGTACTTATCTCTTCTCAAACCCACTCAACTCAAACTCCTCTCAAGGATAGAATACTACACTCAAGGATAAGATACTCAACTCAAAGATGCTCAACTCAAGATACTCGACTCAAGATACTTAACTCAAGAAACTCAACTCAAAGATACTCAACTCAAAGATGATCAACTCAAGATACTCAAGAATAAAGCAACAATAAAAAATGCAATATATGAAACGCTTTTAAAACAGTAGATAATAACTCAATTGTATGTAAAAATACAATAATAACTCTTATTTGAGAGGTTCTCTAACCTATAACCATCAATATGAGCTATGTGATGATACAACGTCTCTCCCACGCTGTCAGAACTGTCATATACCATGCAGAAGTGTAAGACATCCTCAACTAAGTGGATCCACTAAGCTATGCTAAAAAGCAATAATGAATCATCTCAAAAATATGACCCTTTACCCACATTGACATACATGGTTTATGGGGGATGTGAGTTATATGAACTATTTCCCATATGGTGCTCAATACTACTCCCAATAATATAACTTATGTTCATAAGTTTAAAAAAATATTTCCTCATCCTCAAACTTTGAGATTATTACTCAAAAGGTTTCTCTTAAAGAGATTATACTCAAAACTCCACATGAACTCATTTGAAAATCGAAGTTTCCTCTCATTTTAAAATTAAAAACATTTACTCTTGGGAATGCTTAGTTCCCTTATATTCATTTTGAAAAAATTAAACCCGACTCTTCTCACCCCATACTCATTTACTCAAGTCTTTAAACAAATTATAAATAATTGTAAAATATTTCTCAAAATAAAGTTCATGCCGAATTATGGACATGAACAACTCAATTCAAGGGTTTTAATAACCATATATAAGACTCAATACTCGAAACTCGATAACTTCAGAACTCAAGGACTCAATGATACTAATTATCTTAAGAATGCTCAACTCAGAGGGTTCATGCGAAATTATGGGCATGAACAACTCAACTCAAGGACCTTCATGGGAAACATGTGGTAGTCTCATAATTAGCAATATAATCTCAAAAGGATTAGGAACTCGATGATCAAGAACTTAGAATTCAAATATACTACTCCTCTAAAAGATACTCAATTTATAGAGTTCATGCGGAACTTATGGGCATGAACGACTCGACTCAAGGGTCAAAATAACAATATAGAACTCATGTGTACAATTTTTCTCATTCTCATACTTACTTCCTCAAAACTTAGCTCAATCGATAGTTGATCTCAAGGGATTCACAATTTAACTCAAAGACTTTCTTGAACTCTACTCTTAACTCTTTCTTGAATTTGAATTTTGAATTCAAGAGTAATTATTCATGATATGAAGGATCTCTCGATGTTTAGATGTAGTTTGAGTAGTTAAAATCAGAAAGAAGTGAAGGTACGTTTTAAAAGAACTTAGATGGAGCAAACGACTGAAACAGGTCGGGGCAGGAGACCCTGGCGCATTGAGTGGCATGGGGTGAGGGCCTCTGAACTTCAAAGGCGTAACTCTGGCGCACTGCTGGCGCGGCGCGCCAGTTCCTGCCCAGAAAAGCCCGACGAATTTTCTTCTCGTTTTCTGACCCTAACTCGCCTAGAATAGATTGGTTTCCTCAAATTTTCCTTAGATTAAATTACCCAATACAAGTACACAAGAATCTACTCATTTTTCCTCAAGAACAACCCTCAACAATCGAAATCCTCACCTCCAAATTCATCCAACCCTAATCAAAGCAGGAAGAACAAAACCTCAAGAATACCTATCAAGAATTCAAATCACTCAACCTCAAGAACAAAATTACGGATGGAATTTACATGATTTGTGTGTGGTTGAACGAACCAAACACTATGAAAACTTACATACCTTAATTTGGCGAAATTCCTCGACAAATCTCACAAATCTCATGAATATTGGCGAACGCCTTGAACTTTTCCTTTTTTTCCCCCTCTTTTCTCCTCTTGAACTCTCTTCTAAAACCCTAAGCGTATTTAGGATTATGAAAACTGACTCAAATCAGTTTAGACCCCTAAAGTCTTACTAAAAACATTTTAAGCTAAATGGGTAAGGAAAGTTCCAAAATACCCCTCATAAATTTGGGTAACTTTCCTTAACTGGACATGCTGACTTCAAACGGGCATATCTCCCGCATCTGAACTCGGATTTTAGAAAACTCAACGGTGTTGGAAAGAGACTCGGAGATCTTTCATTTGATATCTCCTTGATCTCCTAACTCATACTGTGCTAAAAGTTAGGGCCGTTTGAAGTTTATCCAAAACATAAAAGAACTTACGAATGACTTAAATGAATTCTCTTTAGTTCTTTTTGGAACTCAAATTGCTACATCTAGTGACCTTAACACTTAAGAAAATTTAAATTTCTCAGTATAATCTTACTCACAACGAAGAATGATTCAAGTCTTAGCTCAAAAAAAATTCGGGGTGTTACATTATACATATAAACACACTAGTTTTTCGACATGTGTGTTGCACGTGATTATCAATTCAGAAAATATATGTTATAGTAAATAGTATTGCTTATTTAATTGAATATTTGAATAAAAAAATAATATTGTAGAATATTTTGTGAATGTTCAATGTAGATCGTCATATATATCTCTTATTCACGTGAACCTATTAAGATGGTCAATGAAATTTTTTTTATTCAATCATATAATTAGTCGTATCTCACTAATATTACCTTATAGACGATATTTGTTGTATATTTTTCTTGTCATCTAACCAAATGTGTTTTACACGTGTATTCCACGTTAGACTCTTTAGATGTCATATGAACACGTGAAGAGAATAACTACATTTTATTTTTTAGAATTATTTTTTGTATATTAATTTTTATTTTATAAGTTATAACATAATAGATGATATTTGTTGTGTCGTAATTTTCCTATCTATAGCAAAATCACTATTTTGAAATGTTCTAAGTATAAATCAATTTGAGAAATACTTAGAAAAGAGTCGCCACTTAATTTTTAAAGAAATTAAGAAAACTTATAATTTTCAAAAATTTAAACAGAAAAAATCATTTGAAAATACCAAAGGGGGTTCGAGGTTCAATTTACACTTCGAGAAGGGTTTAAGCATTCGAAGTGTCCGCTAACGTGCGGTTGACCTGTGACTTGACTAAAATATATTTGACTATTTTTAGAAGAAAAAAAATGATTTAACATAAGAAATAATAACCTATAATATATTTGATTAAGCAAATAATTAAATAAATGATGCATTTTTATTTTGTTTTATTTTTAGAGGAAGGGATCCAAAATGATACATTTGACTCGAAATACAAGTGATTAGGATTTTAATAAAACTAGATTAATTATAATTTATTTGACTCATTTTCGAAATAAATAATTTAAGCCAATAAAATTAAGCATGAAAATCATTAATTGAAGAATGAAAGCAAAGTTTTGACTAATCCTTTTTTTGAGAAAATGACCAAGCAAAGAATATATATATATATATATATATATATAATTTTATTTTTTATTTTTTTAGTTTACTTGAGGAAAAATATACTCTGACCCTTTAAACCAATTTTAAACGAGTAAAAAGTGATTGAGTGGGAGACATTAAAGAATATGTTGTTATTTTATTTTTTCTATTTTTATTTTTTAGAACAAAAGATTTAACTTAAACTGTATAATTTGGCCAACATATTTAAAATAGATAAAATAAATATAAAAATTATTAAAAAGTTAACCAACACAAAGGAAATAACTTATCTTTTGGGGAATCTAATTAAGTTAATTAAAAATTATAAAGTTAGAGTTAAATAACAAACAATAAATAATCACAATTAAATAATTAACGAGTAAGAGAGAAATTGAATTTGGGCCTCCTTTTGGGCCAAATTTGTTGGAATTTTTGGGCTTAACCCAATTCCCGTTTTTGGTATACAGCTGATGTATATCAGTGTATATCAGCGTGTGCATAGGCTCTTTTCATGTATTTCTTGCTTCCGAACACCTATATTTCTCCTCAGCCCTATATTTTTGTGTTTTTGAGCCGTATATCGCTGTATAATGAGTGTATACTGCTGTATACAATATGTACACAGCCCATTTCTTAGGCTTTTGAACCAATTTCCAGCAGAACGTTGGAGTTCTGGGACCCGTAACAGCTTCCGAATGTATAGGGGCTTTGACTCGAGAAATAGGGAAAGCGAAGATCGAGCCTTTATGGCTCAACTCGGTAATGCGAGGTAGATAAGTCCACCATGAACAAGGATTCACATACACACAAAGAGAAAGAAAAGAAGTAGAGATTAGCATTTGAAATAAGGAAACAAATGAATGTAATTGAATTCAAATAAAAGTGACTTAAATATTTTAAGATAAAAAATAAAAACCAAAGGCCATTGTTAGGCCCATATGACAACATTCTAAGAATGTGCAAATGAACAAAATATATCTCAACAAGCCAACAATTAAAACTTTAGCAGCATATTCTTTTGATCCAAAACAATTTAAAGTAAGAAAAAAAAAACAACAGAAAGGAATTGAAATAACCCATATGTCATGTTCATTTTTCTTAAAAAAATAAGATAATAAATCAGTAAGATTTTGGACAAAATATAAGTCCCGTTGGCTACATTGATACATAACTAGAATGGCCAAAATGTTATCACACATATCTTAGATTATTCAGCAAAATGAGACCCAAAACATCTAACCCAAAGATAATATACTAATCATGGGAGTTAAACTAAAATGAGCATGTTGAGAAGTCATTATTTGAAAGGACGTGAAGATGGAAACTTAAACAATCGATGAATAAAAAATAGCCTACTAAAAGATATATGCAACAATTGAAATAACTTTAGCAATGACACCTTTAAACCGAGATATGGTCGACTTCATGAATACAAGCTAAACAAACCACAAGGAGATGGATTAACACACTGAAAGTATTGGACATTTTTAAAGAACCATAACAAGGCTAAAAGTAGCCAAAGAAAAAAGAACAAAATGCCAAATATTCATATTCACATATCAGTGAACAAACAGTGACCACGATTTGGCCCAGGAAAATAAATCTAGCTAAAACATTATCGATTTTTTCCAATCTTAATTATAAAGAAAATCAAGACATAATCTAGAAAAGTAAATAAATAAACAGTAAGCACAACAATTAAAGATCAAACGAAATAATAGTTTAAGAAAGGATTTTCACCTTCTTCCGGGCAGCGACTGAGAACGAAGAGCAGGAATGACTTCAACTTCCAAACACCGCTCGAAAGCCTCGAGAATTCCGGCAAATTTCGCAGCCACAAAACAAGAACAAAAGTTGATATATTAGGTGTATTTGTTTAACAACCCATTGTAATTTAATTAATTAATTTTTTTTTCTTTTCTTTTTCTCCTCCCCCTTTTCGGATCGAGAAAAACGATCTTAAATAGATGAAGAAAAGGGCTGATTTGAGAGGGAAAACGGATTGAAATTTTTTTTGAAATCCCAAATCTTTGCTTGCTCTTTCAACTCAACAGGGGAAGGGATGGGAAATTTTGAAAATGGGGAAAAGGGGGATGGGACGACTGCTGCAAGATCTGGACGATTTTGCGGATTTCTTGCCGGATTTGCCGGGATTTTCGCGTGAAGAAAAAGACTCGTACGGGCAGTGGGGTCGGTTTGGTGTTGTTATTGCGGCTATTGGGTTGTAGGCGTAAGGGAGAAGAAGAAGTAAAGTTTGGTCAGTTGTATATATTGTATTGTTGATGTTTGGAAGTTGCTGTGATGTTCACCTGATAAAGAGTTGGGCCGGGTCGGAGCTAAGGGTGTGGGCTGAAAAGGGGTGTTGAATTGGAAAGCAAAAAAGGGGAAATGGGCTGGAATTGTTTGTATAGGAAATTAGAATTGGGCCTTTAGAAAGTGGCCCAAAATTATTCTTAAAAGATGGGATAGATTGTTATTAAATAATAGATTTCAATTATAGCCTAATAGAATTTAATTGGTGAATTCGGCTAAAATTTAAACAAGATGAGTTAAATATAAATTGATTAATGAGCTTCTTAATCTTAACGAAATAAGAAATAATTAACTTAATTATAAACTAACTAATTCAATTACAAAACCAACTAGCTCGAAATTATAACTATAACTTAAAGTAAATTAATAGAGTATTTATCTACGATGTAAAATCTTTTGTGATGATTTTTCAAATATTTATAAAATAACGTGATTTGCTAAAATATACATGTTTATTATTAAAAAAAATGGTAAAATTACTTTAAAAAAAAAATAACTTGAAAGTATTTTGAATTTCATAAAACTTATTAATTCAAAATTATAACTATCCCTAAATTTAAAATATAAAATCTCTCTTTTATTTTTATTTTTTTAGACGATTTTCGAATAATCATAAAATATATTAATTATACACATAATTATGTAAAACATATATATTATCTAAAAATTATGAAAAGTGACAAAACTAAAAAAAAAATCTTGCAAACTACTTTATAAAACTAATTATTTTAAATCGTTTGAAATTGGAGAAGCTCGAAATGATTAATTTATATTGTGGAGGGTCAAAATTGGGTGTCAACAGTATTCTTGTTGTTACCTCTCATATTTGACTTCTCGATTGACTATGTACATAAATCAAAGATAGTTATTTGGTTGTCCATAATTAACTGAGAAAGGTTTCATTCTTTCTTTTTTTCACCGAAAAAATTAAAAAATAAAATTAAAGAATATATTTTATCTATGAAATCATATATATAATCACTAGTTTATCTTACACCCAACAAAAATATAGTTCATATACTTGTAAACAATTTTCAATTTATTTAACCAAACATGATTCGACCAAGGAAAAATAACAACCCTGTTTTATCACATATATAGGAGCGGTATAATAATATGAAAAATTATTTGTCAAAAGTTAGTTTTAAGGAAAGATGAATGATAAAAATAATTAATGTAATAACTATGGGAATTCATAATATTATAACTAAAGAATGTAAAAGAGTGTCAGAGTGTGTATAACGTTTGCAATAGTTAGTAATAACTAAGAGAATTTATAATGTTACAACTAAAGAATTAATGTGCAATAGCTGAATTTCTAATAAACTTTATACTTACATAAATAAACAGGACTTTTAATTAATGTTACTATTTTTTATAGTTATTAGATTTTAATTTAGTGTAGGGACAATGAAAATGTTTACTCCATATTACTGAATATAAAATTTATTTTGTAAATGATAAATTTTAAATGATTCATATATATTCACATATTTTCACAATTTTTGTGAGTTTTTTTTTTTAAAAAAAAAAGAACTCGGTATATCTTAAAATAATAAATTTTGAAGTTACAAGATCTTGTTAACTTGATAATACATTCGTGACATATTGCATTTATGGAAATATTTACCTCATAAAAATTAGCTATTAAATTTATAATAAAAATTAAACTAATACAAACTTCAACTAGCATTATTACAAGTCATGAACTTTTCTTCGTCTAAAATACTGAAATATTAAGAAACTAGTAAAATTATCCACGCTTCACGCGGGAATTTAATATCATGAAATTTATAAAATAATACTTAAAACCTATCAGTCATTAAAACTAAAACACTATATTGTCTCACATACAAGATTACGTAGTAACAAACAGTAATAGTGTAAAGGAAAATGAAAATTATTACATCTTACCATTTATCCTTAATAACATAAGCATAAATTAATGACTGTAAAAATACATACCAGGATCTGTAACATAAGCAATGGGTCAGTGAGCCACTCAACAGGAGCAAAATACACAAATATTTAATTGTGAAGAAGAAGAAGAAGAGATTCAGATTTTTTGTTGTTTTAAAATGAGAGGAAATCCCTTCATTTATAGACAACAAAGGATAGCATGAACAAATATTTATTGTGCCTTATCGAAAAGGTTACAACTATTTAGATATGTTGCAAACCTTCAGAATGTCGAAGATGAAGACAGCAAACGATTGAATCCAAATTCCCTATATAAGGGAAGAGATCGAGACAGGAAGACTTGTCTTTGCAATTCACAAATAGAGAGAAGAAAAAGTGAGAGAGAGCAGCAGCAAAGGCCAGCAATGTGTGTGAGATCAAAAGAGTTCTACATTCTGGGATTCTTTTGTAATAGTTCGAGCCGCATTAATTCTTAGTTGAATTACTGCTTGTGTGAGAGTTTGTGAGGGTTGTCAACAAGAGGTGGGTTTGGCTTCTTGTAGAGTTGAGAGGTTGTGAGTTTTGTAACCAAGAAGTGGGTTTGGCTTCTTGGAGAGTCGAGAGGTTGTGAGTTGTGTATAACCAAGAAGTGGGTTTGACTTCTTAGGAGTTGTTTAGATCGATTGTAGTTAATCGATAGTTGTTGAAGTTTTGATTATCGAGTTGTAATCGTGAAATTGTTGTGGAAGAATAAAACAAAGTTTTTCCTTCCTTGAGTGAGGAAGGTTTTCAAGAAAAGCGTATTGTTTTATTAAATTTCTTTCTTAGGCAAATATATAAGAACTTGGTTCTTGATATATGGGGGGTAAGGTTTCTTCAGTCACAACCTTTCATAAAAGTCACAACCTTTCATAAAAGTCACAACTCTTCATTAAAGTCGCATCTTTTCATAAAAGTCGCAACTCTTTATAAAAGTCGCAACTTTTCATAAATGTCACAACTTTTCATGAAAGGGGAAGGCTAATTTTGGAAATAAATAAATTAAAAGCGAATTTTTGTTTGTGGTGGCGTCATGTAGGCGGGCCTAAGGTTCTCTTTTGTATATATATATATATGATATGATATGATAGTAAATAAGTAAAACAAAATGTTTATATAGTAATAACTATTTTGAAACAAACTTCCTGACAATCTAAATCAAATAAGTAACATTGATAAATAAAGTCATTTTTTTGTCTTGAGTAGGGGTGTTCACAGGTTGGTTTGGATTGGTTATTGGCCAAAACCAAAACCAAACCAACTTAATCGGTTTTAAAATTATCAAAACCAAACCAAAACAAATATAATATACATTTATCGGTTTGGTGATTATCGGTTTCGGTTTGGTTTGGTTCGGTTATTCGATTATTAACCATACACAAAAATAAAAGAAACAATTCATTTAAAATGTGAAAAAAATGACAACAATTCATTCAAAACGAAAAATAGTTAGAATGAGTTAAATTACTAAACTTTCAATCACTAAATTTACTATCAATAAAGCTTTAAAATTCACTATATTGGCCTAAAAGGAAGAGACAATAACATTTTCAGTCCCACAAAGAATTGACATAGACACTCATATACATGAAATCAATAAGATAAATGTTTCATCTTGGGCATTTTTGCTTTCAATAAGTAAATTATAAAGAAATTTTAATGAAAATATGTATAAGATCTTTAAAATTGTTTACAAAAATAATATATTAAGTATGTATATTAATAAAATATATGTATATAATTCATCGGTTCGGTTTGGTTATTAATTTCTTCGGGTTTTTTCGAATAAAACCATAACCAAACCAAATACTATCGGTTTTCAAAAATCTAAAACTAAACCAAACCAAACCCAAATAAAATCGGTTTTATTTTATCGGTTTGGTTTGGTTTTTCGGTTTGGATCGGTTTTTATCCAAACCGTGAAAACCCCTAGTCTTGAGCATCATAAAACCAAATCGTGACAATTCTCTAACTCTTGAGAAGTTTAATAATTTTGGAAAAAGATATTCAATAGCATATATCTACATCACAAGAGAAATTGTTAATAAAAACAAATAAATTTAGACTACATCATGTTAACTTCATATATTGGAACATTACATGCTAATGCATATATTAAGCAAAAACAAAAATTATTATATCATCAAAATTATTTTCCTCGAGTACTCGAGCTTATGGAATATACCCTCTTAGGATAGAACGATTTACTTCATCAGAATAGTGGTACCTCATATTCCGCTAAACTTCGAACTCACTCAATGACAATAAATCACACGAAATTTTTTAAAATGCAAGAAGAAGAAGAGTAGAAAGTTAAACAAATTGTGGTTGAAAAATGAGAGGAAGTCCCTCTATTTATAATCAACAATGAGTAGTATGAACAAGTGTTTTTTTGTGTCTTATCTGAAAAGTCATGACCTTTTCGAGAAGTCACAACCCTTTGAAAAAGTCACAATTTATTGAAAAAGCCACAACTCTTTGGAAAAGTCACAACTCATCGAAAAATCACAACCCTTTAAAAAAAGTCACAACTTATTGGAAAAGTTACAACTCATCGAAAAAGTCACAATCTAAGTTAGGGATATTATAGTAATTTAACATTCAAGTTAGGAGTACATGCTTTTAAGGTAACTAGACTTACCGCACGTGGTTGCTTCATCTTAAGATTGATACATGTATGATAATCTATTGGTACTATATTTGGCACAATCAGCTTCGGGGTTCGCCATAGGGCGTCAGCCCGAGATGTTGAGTTTTAGTCGCATGCTTTTAAGGTAAGATGGTTTTTTCTAAAGTTAAGGGATGCATGTGCACCCCCCACCTATACATGTGGGTTCGGCTCTACTTGAGACCTGATGGCTTTTCTCCAATAGGCCATGCCCTTGGGAGCTAGTAGCTATCCTTGCCTTCGAGTACCAAAGGCGAAAACTATGAAAATGTAAAACCTCTTTTGTAGCAAGCTCTTTACATTTCCTAGTAGATCTATTCGGCGTGAATTTGAATTGATTAGACCAGTAAATTTTGACTATGGAATGTCTAAATAGCTTGAGATTGCATAAGTGTATAAAACGATGGTTGATTTAATTTGAATCTTTCTTGATCACATGAGAAACTAGAATAGGAGTTCAAATTTATCAATCTTGCAAATGCATAGCAATTTTTTCTACACTTTTCTTTTCTTTGCACACTGGAAATTCACAAGAATTACCAAATACCATATATATAAAGCCATGCTGCTTACATTCTTCATAGAAAAAGGTTGCCTCGAAGCCTTCATAAAAATGCACTACTTGGAAGGATCAGACACACACCCAATGACAAATTTAAAGAGTCTGAACGATCTAGTCTAGCCTAGCACGTAAAAGAAGAGTTCAAAAGAGGCGGGCGATGGAAAAGAGACACCAAACTTGGCACATAAGGGATAAAACTTGCAGAGCCATACAGAATACGTGCACTCAACAGCATTCCAGTTGCTACATCAATAAAGATTTCACTCTCACTCATAATTTGAATCACCAACATGTCATCAGTAACAATTGAGACGAACCACGAGTTCATGATGCTTATATTGTAAGCCATATTAGGAACAGTCACATTGAACTCATTCTTCCAAGAATTGAAGCTACTCAAATCAGTACTAGTGTCCGCAATATATACCTTGATCAAGAGGGAGCAAATAGGACCATAACTTATGTTTACCAAACAAAGGTTTCTTCCCTTTTCTGCTATCCTAGATACATACCGACCTCCTTCTAGGCTATCGAGTTCAGCTGGAACCATAGTCGTAACAACTTCTTCTTTAGATACATCAAAACATATGAGGCTTTTAATGATCTTACTCCGACAACGTGGCAGAGTACAACTCTCCATGTACCAATATAATACCCCCTTCACATGTACACCCTTCTCATGTCTCGTATAAAATTTTGTATCAGGAATTGCTTTCAGAGACCTCCACGAACGGTCAGTTCCAACAGTAAAAACTAATGGTTTAATCTCAACAGATTCAAATCCTTCACCGTCTTCATGAAGAACAACCACCTTGTATTCATATGAAAGCTGGCAAAACCCGAAGCCAACTGCAGCAAGACAGAGTGGAACAAAACGATTTTCATATGTATATGGTGGAGTAGTGAAATACTCGTCAGTCAGAGGATTGCAGACATGGAGACGAGCATTGCAACTCCAGAAACAGACAAAACCATTCACAGAATTTACTGTTATCACTTGTGGTGGAAATTCCAATACATCATCTAATGTATACATGTATTTAGTCTCCCAAATGTCATCAGGAGGATAGTTTGGAAAACTACTGTGCCATTCCAATGCAGAAACTGTAACAGAACGTGTACCATTAATACTGACAATAACAACGGCTTCCAATTGTGAGAACGATGATGATGATTTTAATATTCTGCATTCAACGTGTGAGTAGGCAAAACTCCCACTATAGATAATCGAACACCACTGCATACATACTTTCTTTAAAGTTTCAAACAAATCTTTGCAAGGTACTCTTTGTAATATCTCAACAACAACTTCTTTGGGAATAGAAATGTTGACATGTTGCTTTTTCGTTGTGTTTGAGACCTGCATTCTTTCTTTCTATCCAAAGTGCCCCTACTAATCAAGGAAACAAAGTATTTTAACGAAATATTGAAATCAATATTCATAATAGTAGCCTACATAGAATGAATTTTGAAGATGTTTTCATGTTACATTTCTTTTGAGTTACACATTACCGGTGGATGCTATAGACGCTATCACTATGGCTGCAGAGTGGGAATGAAGGTCGAATGGGGGCGTGTGCAATAGTATTCTTACTTTCTCTCGATCACTTCAATGCCTATAGTTTGAGAGATAAGAGAAAAGCCCTCTCTCGTATTCGAATATGGGTGAGAAATGGTTCCATCTTGCCAATAAACTTTCCCTAGCCTTCGATTAACCTTATACTCATAAAGGGTCTTACGGTCGGGAGAACTACCTAAGTAAAGAAAAATAGTGTTCTTTCTAAGAGTCGGCAAGTGACTTTTACTTCTACTTTAAACTACTGTGTGGCTATTTGGAGCTTTTCACAGCCAAAGTCAAAGGTTTGTTGATGGCAAGATCGGCATGCCTTCTAGTCGGTGTTGACTTTAACCGCACCTGAACTACCCAGAAACAATCTCTCTATCACGCAAATATTACTTATTTTTTATAATAAAGAGACATATATGATCCTTGCCATCTTGCCTTAACGTTTCTTTTGAGTTGAGGATCTACCAGAAACAACCTCTCTACCGATTAGATACACCAGCACACAAAGGACATAATAACCACCAGCCCATCCGATTAATTTGGTATAGGATGATTCTACAATTTTTCTTTCTAATTGAAGATATGATATAATTAAAACATGTATCATAGTAAAAGGGTAGTATAAAATAACGAGACCACGACGACGACGACAACAACAACAACTTACATAGTGTAATTCCTGGGATCTGGGGATGGTGGTGTACTGTACGTAGCCTTACCCCTACCTTATGAAGGTAAAGAGATTGTTTCATAATAGACCCTCGATCGACTTAAATAAACATATAAAAAGATCAAGATGGCATGTAAAGAAAATACAAAAGAAAGAAGTTATGCTGTAAACAACTAAGAAGAGAGCTTGTAGCAACAACAACAAAATAATGTGAATTGAAGCAAAGAAAACAACGGATATTGATAAGTGAACTAGACAACATTCGGCTACCTACTAATTACCTTCTACCCTTGTCATCGACCTCCAAGGATATTGCAGTAAAGAAACAAGTGAGTGAGATCTTACTTTTAGTAGAGAAAATAAAGCTAGAATCTCTCAAATTTTGTTTTTTTTCAATTGACTAGTTCTTTTCATTTGATTTTTTCTGTTTTAATTGGGGTTTAATTAAAATATATACCCCACATTTCAAGTGTAATATTTGGAGAGAGGAGAAAATATCATCAAAATGGTTTAGTTACGGTATATTTAGCAAAATCGAAATAATCCCAAAAATATAGTAATATTTTTTTAGAGTACTGACATGTTTAAAATCACGAGATTAAAGAGCAATTTGATGTATTTAACATATTTTTACTTTTAAACCACAAGATTCAATTTTTTATTTTTTATTTTAAAAAAAATTGTGTCAAATCAAAACAGACCAAATAAATTAAAACTAATGAAGTAATGTATAAATGGGGCCCTCAAGCATGGGCTTCAGTGGCTTCACATTGAAGTCGGCCCTGCTAATAGCACTTTCTTTTGTAATAATTTTGATTGATTATTTCTAATATTTCTTCTTTAATTGAAAAACGATGTGTGTCGCATGTATGTCACATATCAACTTTTATAAATTTGTAGAACGATTTTTATGAAAGTATGTGCGTAATAAATACTAAAATGCAACAATTTCAAATAAATTTTTAAAAGTCTGACAACAAACACCAAATAAGAAGTGTATCTCATGTCTTAATTTAATTTTCTTTTAAACAATCAATTATAATTTTTAATTTTGGTTAATAGTTAGCAAATTTCCAATAAAGTCATAAATGACTAATTTGTACCCCAATAGAAGTACACAGTTACAACAATAAGTTAAATAAAAAGAATTAGTTGGCACCCGTATATTTGTATAGAAAAACATATATTAAAATTAGATATTTAGTCTTCAAGATTATATTTGAAATCCTTCTTTTCTTTTGGATGCAAAAGTAAGCTCTTTGTAAAAACAAATTAATCTATACGAGGTTTATCATTTTCAATAACAATCAACGGATAATGTAGCATTCGATTGATCACTAATGACTCAAACATGAGCACAAAGCTAAACTTAAAATAAAAATGTGAAATAGGACTCTAGCTGGATTCAGACCCTGGTCTCGTCGGTGGTTACTTTGGCTTGTACTAGCGGCGCACAAGGGCACTCATATGCTCCTAATGGGTGTACTATTAATTATATCATAGTTTCTGTCAGTTTCTTAAGATATACATATATACACATGATTTTTTCTAAAAGTTAATGGATGCACGTGCATCCCCACCTATACATGTGGCTCTTCCTTTGTATAGGGATCTGACTCCTCTCTGGAAAAGAGAATTTTTTTTATATAATATATTTATGGACAAGATGATATATTGCTATGATTATGACATTGCTAATCTTTTATGAAATATTAAATATCTAAATCATAGTTAGAATCTTATTCTAATCAATTAAATCTAACTATTAATATCTGCTTATTCCATTTGTCTCCGATCCAAATAAGAACTTGAGGAAAAAAGGAGAGAAGGGAAATGGAAAGGATCCGGATTCGGATTCGGATCCATTAAGTATTATTTCGATTAGGTGATATATGCAAAAATACCATTTTGATCATTTTCTCCCCTCTTCAAAAATACACTTAGAATAATGTGGGGTATATATTTTACTTAAACCCCAATTAAAACAGAAAACAGTACGAATTGAAATGAACTAGTCAATTAAATAAAAAACAAAATAAGAAAGAGTCTAGCTTAATTTTCTCTACTTAGATCTCATTCACTTGTTTGTTTCTTAACTTCCATCAGATCAGTTTCTTGATAATACTACACTTGATGATTACAAATCTTGGGGTATTGATGATGATTAAGGTGAGTTGCTTCCTTTACTGGAATCTCTTTGGAGGTCGAGGATTAGGGTAGAATGTAATTAGTAGGTAGTCGAACGTTGTCTAGTTCACTTATTATCATATTTGTTGTTTCGTTTGCTTCAATTCACATATTATTTTGTTGTTGTTGTTGCTACCTGATCTCCTATTAATTAGTTGTTTTCAGCATGGCTTCTTGCTTTTGTATTTTCTTTACATGCCAATTGCCATCTTGATCTTTTTATATGTTTACTTGAGCCGAGAGTCTATTGGAAACAGTCTCTCTACTTTCATAAAGGTAGGGGTAAGGCTACGTACACACCACCATCCTCAGATCCCACTGGTGAGATTACACTACGTATGTTATTGCTTTTTGACTTTGATGCATGTTTTAAACATAGCATATCTTCAATTAGAAAGAAAGAAAAATACTTTCTTCAATGTAATAGGAGAACATCTTCTTCAACATTTATTCTATGTAGGCTACTATTATGAATAATATTGATTTTAATATTTCGTTAAAATACTTCATTTTCTTGATTAGTAGGGGCATTTTATATAGATAGAAAGAAAGAATGCTGATCTCAAAGACAACGAAAAAGCAACATGTCAATATTTTTATACCCAAAGAAGTTGTTGTTGAGATATTACAAAGAGTACCTTGCAAAGATTTGTGTGAAACTTTAAAGAAAGTATGTATGCAGTGGTGTTCGATTATCTATAGTGGGAGTTTTGCCTACTCACACGTTGAATGCGGAATATTGAAATCATCATCGTTCTCACAATTGGAAGCCGTTGTTATTAAAATGACAAATGATGGACGTTCCATCACAGTTTCTGCCTTGGAATGGCACAGTAGTTCTGATGAAAATTGGGAGACTAAATTCATGTATACATTAGATGATGTATTCGACCACCCAAGAATTATGATAACGGTGAATTCTGTGAATGGTTTTGTTTGTTTTTGGAGTTGCAATGCTCGTCTCCATGTGTGCAATCCTCTGACTGAAGAGTATTTCACTACTCCATCATATACATATGAAAATAATATTTCTGTTCCACTCCGTCTTGTTGCAGTTGGCTTCGGGTTTTGCCAGCTTTCATATGAATACAAGGTGATTGTTCTTCATGAATATATTGATGCAGGGACTAAACCATTAGTTTTTACTGTTGGAACTGACCGTTCGTGGAGGTCTCTGAAAGCAATTCGTGATAGAAAATTTCATTCAAGACATGAGAAGGGTGCAAATGTGAAGGGGGTAATATATTGGTATATGGAAAGTCATACTCTGCCACTTTGTGGGAGTAAGAGCATTAAAAGCCTCCTATGTTTTGATGTATGTAAAGAAGAAGTTTTTACGACTATGGTTCCAGCTGAACTCGATAACCTAGAAGAAGGAGACCGGTATGTAACTAGGATAGTAGAAAAGGGAGGAAACCTTTGTTTGGTAAACATAAGTTATGGTCCCATTTTCTCCCTCTTGATCAAGGTATATATTGCGGACACTAGAAATGATTTGAGTAGCTTCAATTCTTGGAAGAACGAGCTCAATGTGACTGTTCCTAATATGGCTTACAATATAAATATGACAGAGTGGTTCATATCATATGTTACTGATGACATTTTGGTGATTCAAATTAGATGTGAGAGTGTAATCTTTATTGATGTACCAACTGGAATGCTGTTGAGTGTATTTTCTCTGTCTAGCTCTGTAATTGTTATCCCTTATGTACCAAGTTTGGTGTCTATTTTCCATCGTCCCCGCCACTTTTAAACTTTTCTTTTACGTGCTAGACTACTAGTCCTAGACTAGATTGTTCAGACTCTTCAAATTTGTCATTAGGTGTGTGTCTGATCCTTCCAAGTAGTGCATTTTTGAACGCTCCGAGGCAACCTTTTTTTGTTGATGAATGTAAGCAACATGGCTTTATATATTGTATTTGGCAATTCTTGTGAATTTCCTGTGCAAAGATAAGATTCAAATTATACACTTATGCTATCTACAAGCTTTTTAGTATGTAAAATTTGAAAAAAAAAATGGTATGCATCTCACTAAAGCAAAAAACAATATATATACTAATAAGTAATGAAAGCAATAATATTCAGATGACCAGTTTATTGACCTAGTTTCGGAAAGATGAGACTTTCCGTGTAAACAATACCATCCTTTGCATCATGATCTAGAGGCCATATTTGATTGTCTAATCCAAATGATCCAACAGATATGATCCTATATACGAATCTTGACCTTGTTGTCGAATCTAATTGAAAACAAAGTAACATTTGATAATCTGAAAACGTATATGTTGGTATGACTTTGTAAATTCCGTAGCTTGGTATAGTGAATAATTTCATCCAAAAAGAGCCATGCTTGTCTTCCATTACCCATAAATTAAAAAAATTGTCATCTTTATAATAAAGACCAAGCATTCCAGCCAACACTGTTAGGCCCACATCAACTTCAATTTTAACATCATACTCGAACCTAGATAGAGTGAGGTAACACACAATCTCTGGCAATGGTATGTCTCTGTACACCTCGAATGAAATATTAAATGAAACCGCACTCAACTTTGATGAGATACCAAGCCAATGAAATGCTCCATCTACAAATGGCAAAAATTCCCCACCAGAATACATAGAACAATCTGTCCAATCTAATGAAGACGTTTCTTCAATAATTCTCCATGAATTATTTTTCAATGCGAAAATTTCGTTTTTGTTTTGGCCATCTTTAGTCATGACCAACCTAAAGACTTTATAGTCATCACTAATAGAGTCATAACCCAATCCATAAGTAGATCGGAATTCATCACCGTCATCATCATCATTATTGAATTTGGAATGGGGAAGTACTATAGATTCTCTTGTAGACGGATTCCATATCATTAATAACGAAGGTTGTGCAACATGAGGTTCAGTCCATATTCCGATGAGAAACAAGCCATCACAACTACAATAGACTTCTGTACCTTCTGCATTTGAATTTGAAGGGCAATCAACTACGCGGATATCTTTAACAAGTTGAACCAAGGATAAAGAATATGAATAGAAGTGAAGACAATTATTATCATCTGCATTATTAAGGCAATCGAGAGAAAGTAATTTTTGGGATCTGGCGTGATTTTTGGCATGATTGAGATGTTTCTTCCTAAAATAAGGGTGAGAGATTAATATATTCCAAAATTTTGAGACGCAATTGAAACGAACAACTGACTTCACAGGTAGTCTGCTCAGAATGTTCACAAGTATTTCCTCCATGAAACAAGACAGATATGCCAAGAAACAAAGAGCAAATTAAGATGGAACAAAAAAGCTTATAATTAAAAAAAACATACATCAAGTGATTTTATTTATAACTACTGTATTAGAATCTCCTAGTTGAAACAAAATTTATTTCCTAATAGGATTGGACTATTTTTTTTTGGTTTTGTAGTTGTAAAACGATTTCTTTCAACATTCAATTTTTTTTAAATACAGTAAAACCTTTGTTTGGTAAACATAAGTTAGGGGTGTGAAAAACCGAACTGATCGATAAATCGAACCGAAAAAATGATATTGGGTTATTGGGTTATTGGGTTTTTAATGGGTTTATAAAAAAAAGTTATTGGGTTATTGGTACGGTATTGGTATTTACTATTAGGTTATTGGGAAAACTGATAACCCAATAAGACGGTAATAATTTACTATTTTACCCTTCCTAATTATTAAATATTAATAATTTAATATATATATATATAACTAGACACTATAACTATATCAAATTATTAGTACTCTACCCACTTCACACTAGGCCGCTTTACTAGTTTTTACTGTTTACTCAAAACCTAAAGATTAAAGTAATGGTTCGCAATTATTGTAGCTATTTGATTTTAATTTTAGTTTTAGTCTTGTTGGATTATTTGATTTTAGTTGTAATTGTAATCGTAGGTTGTAGCATTTGCAAGTTTGTAAATGTCCGTAATTTGATTAACATCAAAATTTTCATATTATGTTTTGGCGGTGACATATAATTATAGCCTTCGTACTATATTTTCTCTTATTGATGCAATTTCTCATTATCTTTCTTGTTTCACTATATCAAATTAAAGCATTTAGAGAAGTGAGAATCAGATAATATTTTACGGACATTTTCTTATTGGGCAAACCGATAACGATCAAAAACCAATAAACCAAACTGATAATACATAAAATCGAACCGAACCGACCGATTTACACCCTGAGTGGTTTCAATTCTTGGAAGAACGAGTTCAATGTGACAAGCGTATTTATACGTATGAACACAAAAAGTAGATTCTATCTGTACACTTGTACATATCCTAGAATTAGCCAATAAATCAAGTTATCACCTTGTACTTGTATTGATAAAGATAACAAGAATATAAGGTGAAAAAAAAAAGATGAGTGTAAGTTGATCTGACAATAAACAAAAAAGATAACGCAGGGATTAGTAACGGAGGAATTAGTAAAGCAGGGTTTTTTTTTATCAAGTGTTTGGTTCATTATTTCTCACCTCATCTTGTGTTTGGTTTAAAACTCTACAAAAGTCTTCTTTCCAATTATACCCTTGAATTATTAGGTAATTGGGTCAAGGTAGATAATTGTCGGACAAAATTATTTTTTATGGCCTTCTAACTAGCTATGAGAAGAACAATTTTGTTATCATGTTTGCTATTTGTTCACTTGAATTATTTGAGGATAAATAATTGTCATCTTAATAAATTGATCACTCACAAAATGCCATTTTTCAATTTAAAATAGATAAACCATCTACTTTTAAAATTGAATAAACTATCTACATTTACACATAAAAATTGTAAGTTGTAGTTTTAATATGTATGTATATTTTAAACTCTTCAAAATACGAATAATTAGAAAACCACACAAATAAATAAATATATATATATATATATATACACACATTCAATTAAGATCACAAACGTCATATACAAATAAACAACTCACATTTCAAATTTATATTGAATTTATTTAGTAACAAACAACTCTCTCTAAATAATTTGTAAGCTAATTTATTTAAATAAATTTACTAGTACAAATATAAATCATAAAATCAAAAAAATAAACAAAATAATTAAAATGATTTGAGGGATATTTTTGTCTTTACATAGGCTTATCACATGGTATTATATCCTAATGTATTACTAATACCTCCAAATGGAAGGTATTAATAATACATCCTATAATACCATGTAGGAGGTATAACTAATCCATGGATTAGTTATACATATGCCCAAATTTCTACCAAACATATAATAAATAATACCCTACCTAATACATGGACTATTTCTTCTAATGCGGTCTACCAAACGACCCTGACAATAACAAAGATATATGTGATAACATGTAACACCATATTATGATCAAGTGTCCATTAAATAGCATGAGTATCTCAGTCTTAGCACTTGCCATACTAGAAGATGTAGCAGAACTTTGATTATAATTTAATGCAATATATGACATAAGGTTCATGAACCTGGTTTTATTTTTCACTTGTGAATAGAGTAGAAGAAATGGAGAATTTGATCACCATATTTTAGGTTCCCAAAACAAGAAGAAAAATAAGGTCCGTCCAATTCGTGTCAGAAACTCTCATGTGAAAGTAAAATAAAAAGTTAATTTCATATTCAAAACTCAAAATCAAGTTATTTTAGTTAAAAATAAAAAAATATTTATTGTTTCACCACGACCCTTATCGATAAAGTAAATTGCATCATTTAATGTGTAGAAGGACTATGTCAGTAACAATGCAATCTTGATTTGATAGATATATGTAGGATAAATTGGTACATACCTTTGTCAAATTGACAAATTCAAAATCTTGTGAAATTATTTTGTTTCAGACTTTCAGTATGGTTACTAAATATTCGATTCGATTTTTATTGATTTAATTTCTTGATTTTCAATTGAGGTTCTTTGAACCAAAACAAATCAAAACTTTTTTTATGGGGTCAGATTTTGGCCGGTATAAACATATACAGCACATGGATTTTTGTAAAAACTATCGTCGAACACTATTTGTCCTGAAATTCAGAGGTTCATTCCATACCATCAGGGTCGTCTTAATCCCTAGGCCACTAAAGTCATCGCTTGGGCACCATATTTTTGGGGGACCCCATTTTTAAAAAAAATTGCTTTATATATGTTTTTTTTTTAAATAAAATAAAATTATATGAACTATGAATGCTATGATTTCTACTAAAGAAATTACATATGACATGAATATAAATATGATTTTCGTAAGAAACAATTTGATGAAAATATGGATAACGAATTGAAACAATTAGAGTTGATTACGTTATATATGTAGAGTAGACCAAACTATTTTTTCACTTTAAAATAGATTTGAACCAATTGAAGCATATAAAAATATTTTTGATTTCTTATTTAGTGGTAAAATATTGAGATTACTAGATGATGAAATTTTTTTAAAAATATTGTCTTAACCTTTGACTTTCTTTAACACATACTAGTTATTTTGAATTAAAAGTGTTAAAGATAATAATACAAGTAGAAGATAATGATGTAATGAAAATACTCAATCAAATAAAAATATTTGATTCTTTTCCAAATACACATATTGCTTATAAGATAATGTTAACAGTTCTTGTAATCGTTGCCTCAACCAAATTTTTTTTTGTTCGAAATTAAAATTGATTAAATCTTCTTTAAGATCAAAATGTCTCAAGATAGATTGAATGAGTTAGCTATATTTTCATTTGAAAAGAAATTATTAAAAAAAATTGATTATAAAACAGTACTTAATGACTTTGCATCTGAAATAGCTAGAAAAGTATATTTTAAATAAAAGTACATATGATGGAAAAAAAAAATTAGGGCTCCTCTCTTAAGTTTCGCTTTAGGAACCCAATGTTGTTGAGTCGGCCCTGCATACAATAACGACATTGTCGTGATTAAAATTGGTTTTTATTTTTATTTTTTCGTATTTTAATGTCCTAAAATGTGAATTCATGATTATAGGATTTCGATGTATATTAGCACATGAATTTTAATCTACACGTTATGTGAGGAAATAAAAGAGATTAATTGGGTGTATTCTCACAAAATAAGTTATATTTGCATTTTGTTATATTTTTAAAAAAAACATATTCATCTTTTTCATTGGACTTTAGGATCTTTTTTTTTTTGTTGTACTCTCAGAAATGTCGTATTTTTACTCCTGTTGTGTTAAATCTCTACTTTCCACCTTAATTTTCCTATGTAGCGCCTTTAATTAAAAGAAAAATTATCTAAATATACATCTTATTTTATCATAATTTCTAAAATTTTCTACCATTTATTTTTTTAAAAAAAAATTCCCTATACATCACTCCATCTTGCTGAAACATCTTTATCTTCCTCTCGGATACATCCCTCCCATACGTATCCAAATGTTTGTTGATGTATCCGAAAGTCTAGTGATGTACCTCCCCTCTCGAATACATCTCTCTTTTATGTATCCAGAAGTCCAGTGATGTATCCGAAATCCATAACCACTAATGATTTAAAACTCTCAAGTTTTATTATTTATGCATGATGGATAAAATTTCATCACTCAAATCTCGTCCAAATTAAAACCCAACTTGTTCCAACAATTTTTATTTATTACATTAATTTTCTAAATTGGGAAATTACAACCACCTAAATCTAAATCAAATAGTACCAAGTTGATCAAAAGTAAAACATTGATGAAATTAGAAACCAAAAAAATATAGAATATACTTTTTTTTTCCTCCCTAGGAGCTCCCACCCCTTTTGCTCCCTTGGTGACTCGAACTCGCAATCTTTAGGTTGAAAGTGAGGGGTGCTTACCATTCGAGCAACTCCCTCTCATAAAAAAAAATAAAAATAATAATAATAATTTAAAAAAAAATTAAAAAAAAATAAATATATATATATATACACCAAGTTGATCGAAAGTAGAAATTAATGAGGTCTACTAGAATCACCTAATTTAATTCTTCATGCATGGGGTCCCCCTCCTACCCAGCCCCCACCCCAAAAAAAATAAATTCCATTATAAATAAAAGTGTTATATTGTTTCTTGAATGAATTGGGAAAAAAAATATGGAAGGAAAAAAAAAGAAGAAGATGAAAAATGGAGAGGAAGTATTATATAGAGGTGTACGTATGAGAAATTGGGGAAAATGGGTATCCGAAATTCGCGAGCCTCGTAAAAAATCTCGTATTTGGCTTGGTACTTTTTCTTCGCCTGAAATGGCAGCTCGAGCTCATGATGTAGCGGCTTTATCCATCAAAGGTAATAACATCGTCTTTTTGTGTTTTAGTTTATGTGACGTTATTTTTTTAAGTATATATAGTCTGTTTAATTCATCTTAGGAATGGTATAATATGTTAAGATGAGACAATAATTAAGTTTCAAATTCAAATCGAGATTTTACTTTTGTCACATAGAATTAACAGAAATATTATAATTACCTTATTATTAAGGGAAAGTGTTATTTTTAGATTAACCTTGAGGATGATTTTAAATTATGGTCAAAAGTTCACTAATAAATTCAAAAAGTAAAATCTCAAAAGATTTAAGCATGTGTTATATATGTAGCGATTTCAAGCTTTGACCGTTGTTATAATGACAAGGAGAAACACACGATAATTTGCTAACAATAAAGATATGAAATTACGAGTGGACTAAAATATAACGAATATCAAAATAATATAGTGGAAAATTTGAACTTTCTCTTTACTTATTTATGTATTTTAATATGTCATCCACATTAAAGTTTGATTCTTTTTAATAAATCAAACACATGAAAATTATCTTTTTATAATGAATAGTCATGAATCTGAACTCGGAATATTTTGAAATGTATGATTATCTTATCTGAAAGCAGGTAATGCTGCAATCCTCAACTTTCCAAAACTTGCAAGTTATCTTCCAAGACCCGCTTCACTAAGCCCTCGCGATATTCAAGCAGCAGCAACAAAAGCAGCTTCTATGAAAAACTTCGATTCTTTATTATCATCGTCTTCTTCTTCTTCCTCTTCATTATCAGTAGCAACGACCAATTTGGGGACAACGTCAGAAGAATTGTCCCAAATCATCGAGCTACCACAACTTGAAACATGTATTGATGACTCGTTTGATCAACTAAAAAATGAGTTATTATATGTTGATGACTTGAATATGGGTGGATGGTTATATTCCGATAATAATGAAGAAATAATTTCAAGTTATTTTGAGCCGTTTAATTTATTGTAGAATTACTAAGTGGAAGTAATAAACATATGCAATATCATATAATATAATGTTAATAATTGTTATTATGGTTGTTGTTTGGTGTATCTTGTATGTACCGTACGTACATAAATTTTTAGTTTTTTTTCTTTGCAAATATAACCTTGTATTGTGTGTTGCGTAAGAATAGTCAAGATCTCGTCATTCTTAACAAAATGTAAGGTCTATTAAAAAGAAAAATGATCTCCTATTAGAATTTCTCAAGATGAACATCTTTTGGAGAGAGAGAAAGAACTTAGATGTAATACTTTTTTGTGATCGTGTTTGACTTATGATAAAATTTAAGAAAAACAAGACTTTTTTTATATAAATACTTGTCAAAAGCCCAAGTTATATGTATTTACCTGTCTAGTTTGAGAAGTTTGTTTGTTATATATATATATATATATATATATATATATATATGATATTTGTAGTTAGATTTGACAAAACCCTTTTAAACATACTGAATATCTGAAATTGTTATGAAAAAAGTAGACTATATTATACTATGTTTGTAGTTAGGTTTGACAAAACCCCTTCAAATATACTAAATATCTGAAATTGTTGCGAAAAAAAGTAAGCGTATAAAAAATAAGTAAAATTTAAATAGCCGTGTCCAAATAAAATACTCGTGAACATATTTATGAATATGGGCTTGTCAGACCCATATCAGTACAACTACAACATGACTTAAGGTAGAAGATCCTTGTGATATTTACTTTAATTTCTTTACCCAAATATTTGAATTTATTTTGCAGTTTTATATATATATATATATATGCGCACGCACATTCAATTTTCGATTTTAAAAAAGTGTGCACTGGTTTGATTCGATTTGATTTAATATTTCTAAAACGATTAGTCAAAAAGATTGGAAAATCAGTTTTTCGATTATTTGCTATCCAATAATAAAAAGAAGAAATACACAAATAATTATATAATTAGCACATAACCGATAAACACTAAGAAATCATAATTAAATTGAAAAAAAAAAAACTATAGTGCTCGAATTTTTCAAAAGTATCGCCTCACGATAGTTAGATCCTCCAAAAATGCATTACTTTTAGATAATTCAAATTTTCAACACATATCCTTAACGACATTTTTGAAAGGTCTGCATAACAAATAGAAAAAGATAAATCAATTTACAATCATTCTTGATTATATGCTTCTTCGAACTTCTGAACCCCTATATATTAATCTCTACAACGATGTTGATGATTTTCACCTATTTCATTTTCAACGTTACTAATAATATATGGCGATAAATTCAAATACTTATCTCCCTCTATTTCATTTCTCACATCTCTCCATCTTGCACGACAAAGCACACAACTAATTGATTTTCTTCTGCTATTACTTCTCTTCCATGCCATCAAACACTCTTCATGAATAGGGTTTCTACATGTAACACAAGCTGCTATTTTTTCTTCTTCATTCATCTCTTCCAAACACACCGGACACGTCGTCCCATTTTCGATCTGTCATAAAAAGGTTCGAGATGTGAAATTAGTTTTTTTTTAAAGAGATATATTGTCCGTATACATACAAAACATTTTAAGATACCGTGGAACAATATTTTTCTATAGTAACTTAATTATTTGTACACCATCTATATAAAATAAATTACATTACCAAGTCACAAATTAAGAATATTTATACATAAGCTTTCTTAAAATATGTGATTTGTAATCTTGTGTAAAGCCTAAAGGTGACATGATGATATACAAATTCTTTAAACTTTACGTAGAATTTAAGTTGAAGTCTTCAAATATATATAGTATATATTTAATTATATATAATCGTCATGGTATAAAAAACAAAATCAAACTAATCAAATGATCAAAATGATATATAATATATATATACATGCATGTTAGCCTCCACAAAAAAAATTGGATTCTCTTGAAAATAAGTCAGATTACCTATGTGTTACATCAACATGTAATTAAAAATAACTTATTACGTTGGTGCAAAATAAAATATTTATACCAACTGAATATATAACTTAAACCTCCACAAAACAAGATGACTATTATTAAAAATAAGTCAAGCGCTACGTACTCGATACAATCAGTAAAGATAATTTTATGATGTAAAAAAAAGTTATACCAATGATGTATATAACTCAAATTCTATATGTAATAATTCGATATTATTTATTTATAGTTAGAAACTATAGACTAACCTTTATTATTACAGGTGAACTCCTCTGCGGTTGTTGAGAAAACAATTGATGAAACATTTCACGTACTTTTGAAGTTGCTAATGCTTCTGTTGAAATTGGTAAATTAAGAAGACGTTGAAGATGACGTGGCCGTAGACTCCGTCGATAGAGACACGTGTCATCAATCGATACGCCCAATACCCTAAATAATTAAGCAATGTATCAACAACAACAAATTCGGTGTAACCACATTTATAAGATATACCCTAATAAATAAATCCACGTGTCATTAATCGATACGCCCAATACCTTAAATAATTAAGCACAAATAATATGTATAGGTATTAATCCTCTCTAAAAAAATTTCTTAATTATCGATATATATTCATGTTTAATTAACATACTATAAGAGATGGTGCGTTTCATTTTCATGTTAGTAATTATTGCGGGTTATTATCTTTTTAGGTTACCTGATATAGTTAAAATTCAATTTTTGAATTTTCATAAAAAAAAATTGGAAAATTTACCTAATGAGCACAAATAATATGTGTTTGCATGGGGTGGTACGATCAGGGCAACTGCATGAAGGGGTGGTGGAGATAGTCACAGTGTAGACGTTACACGTGGCACCTAACACGTAAAAAGTCGCATCGCGACGGTGGAGGAGGAGGAGGTGGTGGCTGAGTGCTCGGAATATTCGATCCGCAAGGGGTTGAGTTGGCGTTAAACGACGATGACGATGGTGATGATGGTTGGAAGAACTAGAGGGAAGGGATTCCATAATTTTTGGAAATTAGGATAAGGAAAGTATGATGACATATTGTTAATTATTATTATATATATGTATATGTATAGATAAAAAAAGAATGGAGGAGATACTTTGTAGAGTATGAAGGGATACGTGAGGGATAATTTAAGGTTTAACTAACATCAAATTAAAGGATACCTTTTAACTTGGTTTTTTCTTTGTATAATTAAAAAATAATACTAATTAGGTTAATTTAACCTTAAGGCACGTTATATGGAAGTCCAAAATTTGATTAATGGTCCCGTGGATAGAGTTGCTCCTTCCTTAATGAGAGATTATAGGTTTGAGTCTTAGGTGTGAAAAAATTCTTGATTTTTTTCGAATGGAGTTCCACGCAGCGGGATAATTGTGTGCTCCAATGTGGGTATCGGACACCAGATAAAAAACAAAAACAAAAGAAAGAAACAAATCCAAAATTTGACACAAAAAACATTTCTTTGTACCTAATTTCTTGCTAATTATATAAGGGAGGGATAAAGTCATGTAGGATTTAGGGGGTTCATACTAAACTTTCTTGGTGGAAAATACATTGTTTATATATTGTAGATGTTAAATCTCTATCGACTTTCGTGAGTTTATTTCTTCGTATTTGAATTCTCTTGATGAAAATTCTAACTCCACAACACACTCTTTTATTTCTTACACCCCTTATGGAGGATTTTCAAGACGGATCAACTATTTACCAAGAAACTTATTTTACAAGTACGACTTCATACCATATTCCTCTAATGTTTATTACTCGAGCCAAGAATTTTTCGAAAATAGGCTCTCTACCTTCTCAAGATAAGGCCTTCTATGCTCTTCACAACCCACATAGGATTAAACTGGATTTGTTGTTGTGGTTGTTAGCTTCATTTCATATTCCCTAATTGTCTTGCTGAATTACTTGCAAATCATATCGTGGCGAATCTTCGTGATTCAAAGATATACACCAAAAAAAGAGAAACAATACAAGTCGGTATGACTTCGTGATATAATCCAACTAGCTGCATTAGAATTTAGATGGAATAAAATTGTCATTCAGAGGTACCATTTTATTCAGAACACAAGTATTAACAAGAGAAATAATACAATTATTACACTTCATCAACCAATGGATACACAACACGTCACACAACGTTATCACTAATCAATAGTTGATCAACACATTCTCGTCTCAACTTATTATTTAACTATAGTAAATTAACGTAGTTTGGTGTAAACATCAAGTGCGTGTAAACATTTACCATCTCGACCACCATAGCTGCTGTATGGAGGAACTCCTTCCAATGGTGAAGCTCAAAGATGATCTTCATAGCAGTAGAAGATACTTTCCCAGAAGCTTTAGTTAACTTGGTACAATAATGAAAGCAACATAGCCACTAAAGTTTTATTTATATCGCGTGGAATATCAAGATTAATACTTTCAGTCTAAAGCGGAAACTTTAAGGTATTGATCTGCAAAAGGATATCTAACGAGGAAGTGGCGAGACACTGAGCTTTATGCTGAATATGGTATGCGCAACGCCATCCTCTGACACAGCCAAGGGCTTTGTTGATCAGGATCAATGAAGCCATGCATGATAAATTGTTCTGCTTCTTCATCCATCAATTCTCTGGCCCAGGTGACACGTTTTGACGGGCAGCTACCCGGTCCATGACATCTGAATAGTTTCAACAACAAGATAACTGCCTCAGAGATGATAGCTTAATGTTGGCTTCTTTTATAAATTGACTTACACACTTCTTATTGAGATTCGTCCCTAGGGAGGATTTAAGACAAATTGAAATTCCTACCTTAATCTATAGTATGCAGTATATGAGTAAAATGCTCTGTGAAATAGAAGTTAATATGATCATTTGAATCTTGTTGTAAATTAAGGGATTTCAGAAAACTAACCGATACTCATAGAAGCAAGCAGTTCTCTCATTTTCTGCTTTACCCCAGTTATTCCAGCCGACATGCTTAATACAGTGATCCATATAACAATAGGCAAAAACCACCCTCCCAAAAGGCCCCCATGGGCGTCCAAGATGTGTATATGAGGTTGCTCCGCTACCAGTGATCACACATCTGCATAGTCCCAGGAAAAATGTTTCAAAAGAATGACAAACTTTAACATGAAAAATGGAAATTGCAGAGAAAAAGGCTCTAAATATTAATCTGACATTGAATTCTTTAGTGAACCAGACACCAGTGTGAGGTACAAGTACAACCTCAATGTTCTGCAGCTGAGGTAAGCTCAATATCAGGCCTATCAACCAAGATGAAGCTCTATATTAAAAGTTTTATATTGATCTTTCACGATAAAGCTGATTGAAAGATGGGTTTAATTTAGACTGATCACTCACTAAGTGAAACTTCAACAAGATTGAGGATGTGGCGTCATCATCACCTAAAGTGAGTTTTTTTTTTTTTTTTGATGACAAGGGAAACCCGTAGCCGTTACCCTTTGGGTGCGCACAGGGTAAAACCCCCGCTCCTATGCAATAGCTCGCAAACCACATAGGAGAGGTAACCCGCACTAGGCAAGCCCGGTGCGACGAGCTCGACCCAGAAGGCAAATCCCTTGCTTTCGCTGGCAAGGGGTTTCAAACTTGAGACCTCCAACATGGAAGTCGCAAGCCCAAACCACTGGGCCACCCCGAAGGGTTAAAGTGAGTTTTTAATGGGAGAATTTCCAAGAATATTTACATTGAATGAACAATGGACAGAGATCTTAATGATGCTTTGACACAAGCACGAGTGATAAAATAAAGTTATATTTTCTATAACACCCCATACGGCCATACCTATAGCTACGATTTATCTAATTGAGGCATGGTGGAAAAGGGTAAACCTCTCTTAAACAGCAAGTCACCACAGTAATAAGATACATTTTGACTGAGAACACAGAACAGAAGAGCACTCCAGGTCAAATATCATCAAGACACAAAGCTCTTTCACCCTACACAAGAACAGAATTTTCCTCGACAGATAAGACAGAAAACTGTGTCAACCCTTCAAGTTCCAGGAAACATCACAGAAAACTCCCTTCTAATCGAAGTATGATTTTCAGAAGTTATGCTTGCAACATCCTTTATCCGGAAAAAGAAAGTTATGTTTGCAACACCTAAAATTTTATTCCACACCTGAAGTGTTAAAGCTATAAAAGCTTTGCCACTAAGGGTAAAATGAAAAGCTCATATTAAATAGTTCTCAAATTTAAAAAGTTGTCATTCTTTCTGGATCAAATTAAAAAGAAATGCTGCCACATAAACTGGATAGAGGGAGTTGTAGTTATACCTTTTTCTTGGGGACAGGTTGTACCGAATGACAGTACCTAACTAAGGTTACTAAGTAGTTCTGGACTTGTGTATGAGTAGCTTCTTACTTCAAATCAAGGAAGTTAATTGCTCAACTTATTTTGAAAAGAAAGACAATATACAAGAAAATATATTGTTCTGCACCTGTTGTAGATTAGCTAAAGAACCAAACATAGTTTCTGAAACTAATGCTCATCTTGCAAATGCTTATAAAGCTAAAACCAATCTACTAGATCAGCTAACTAAAGCACTTCGAGACATATATGAAATAGTTTTATCTCCTTTTTAGAGAATTCAACTCCAGTCTCTTTGTTGAAAAAAAAGTTCAGCCCCTTTACAGAGTCAAGGAAATGAAAAGCTGAAGCACCGCATGAGATGCTATACATTATCCTCAGATAGCGGAACTAGGTATTGCATTTCCAAGATCGGGGGTGCAAGAATCATTTCTGAGGCGAAAAGGGAATAAAAGACACAAATAATTTTGATGTTCATCAAGATCTGATTAAGAGCACTTCTTTAGATTCCATCATATTGACAATGTCACAACACACATGTGAGCGCACGCGCGTGCACACACACACACACCTATACATATGCATGTTTATGTTTGCATTGTCCTGTTTGGATATGCAACTTGATTTTGAAAACAGTATTTAGTAAAAAAAGCAATTACATCTTAGAAGTATCTGTTTCTTATTATTTCAAATGTAAATTGGTTTCGACTTTCGAGAAGAACTTATTCAACCTTTTATATAATCTGTTGAGGCATCCAAATGAGGCATCCCAGGATTTATGCATTCAGCCAGTTACTTTGTGCATCTCTTCCCATTATCAACTAAATCAATGTGACAGGAATGTTCATAGACAAACTAAGTACTATTACTATAGGCTACTAGCATAGAAAAATCTGAAATAAGGTGGGATTTATACATATGAAATCAAATGGAAGATCACCTTGAAATAATGTAATGAAACCAACAAGAAATCAAACAAGCATATCTTTTACAAAAAGTTCATGTATAATGTTCTTTTTCTCAAGGGTTTAGACAGATACAAACAACAACAACAACATACCTACTATAAATTAAAATTTTGGACCACATCTCGATTTGAGTGTGTCATCTTGCACATGGGAAGTTTAGGCGAGATAGTAAGACCATCAGATCAGAGAAAGGGCAATGTATCCATGAATTAGGAATTAAAACCAATATCCCATAAATTAGGTAATTCAATCGGCCAGAACTGGATTAATGTCAAGCAATTAAAATTTCTTAACAGAGCCGAGATTTTTAGATGTCAAGAAATTTATTATAGCCTATCCAATTTAATGAAAGCCTTGGATCTGCACAATTTTTACCAAGACGCCAAGAAATTTCTTATAGCCTATCAGTATAATGGTTTCGAATCTGCACAAAATTTACCAAAAGGGCAAAGAAAATATTGGGTGACAAACATAAGAACCAGCCTGACAACAAAAATAAAGTGGTTTATTTTCTAAATAATTGGACCTTTGAATGATAACCAAATCCAACTACTTACAAACCTCAGAAACACATAGCCGGTTGTCTCTTGAGAAGATTTCCTGCTTTGTGCAGTAATGAATCCAGCCGATTTGCAGTGTATGTGACAATGCTCTAAGAGAGCAGTGCTATTACCAAAAATAAAATCTACACTTCCTTCGATATAGCAATCTTTCAAATATTGCTTCCCGTAGTGCAAATACAGCGTATCCTGCAAAAATTAATTTATTTTCTTTAAAAGAACAGTTAAAACCCTCAAGGTAGACAATCATAGACACAACAAAAAGAGAGAGTATGTTAAGCAACAATATTCAAATGTGCTATACACATCTAGAAGGGAGACAAAAATTGGGGAATTAATTAAGGCAGTTGTAACTTTTGGAGCATGGAAGGAAAATTGAATGGAATTCAGAAATGATCCAAAAACATATGAAATCACTCTTGAGGGGAAATCAGAGCACATATATAAGCTACAAAGTTTCTTCTTTGACATGGAGTCCTTGACACTCACCGGAACTAGGAACTTACTAACAAGTTGGTTTCGCCACAAGGTATATACTGCTTCTACTATAGACATGAAGTTCGAAAGTTCTGGTAAATTGTAAAATTTGACAGAGCATAAAAAATTTAGTATTGCACCTGCCAACCAAGAAATCTGCAATTATAAAATGCACAACGATCAGCTGTAACTCTGATTGCCACTGCCTGTCCTGATCCCTATTGCAGAAGACCAAAAAGAAAGGAAGCAAGATGAATCTACATGCACCATTTGCAAAGAGCAAAAAGGAAAAAAAAAATATAGAGTACCTCAGGAGCAGAGTTTTCAAAGGTGATGTTCTCAGCAATAAAATCCTCTCCTTCCACTATTGTACTCCCACACCCAAATGTACCAGTACCAATTAACCTTGCAGCCTAATTATCAGATAAAATGAACATAAAGAACTTAATTACACAATGGTACACATATGGAGGAAAGATGACGTTGAAGAGTGTTTGAATGCTTCATCTAAAATCTTAAACCGTTAAAAATTAAACTTTGTACTTAATTATGTTTTACACCGTCTATCACCTATTTAACGGCCAATTCTTCTGTTTCATTTAAACCTACAACTTTATACTTACTTATGTCTTCAACACGTCCATCACATGTATAACATGCCCAGTTGGAATAACTCATTTCATCTAAAAGCTCAAATTAAAAAGATAGCCACTTCTCTTTATTTTTTGATAACCGTGGTGTCCGGACCGTACTATTTTGTCTTTGTTGGATTCGAACCTGAGACCCCATGATATTCAACCCGCTTCATTGACCACTAGACCACACCCTTGGGCGCCAGCCGCCAAGATAGACACTTATTTAACCTAGTTATGTCTAACATATCCGAGAGTTAAATTGTTCAATTCAACCAAAAGCTAAAACAGTTAAAGATTGACACTTTTATGAATTTCATTATGCATTTTAACATGACCCTGTATGCTATTAAAATTGATACTTCTACTACCTTAATTATGCCCTTTTTTGTTTCCCACTGTCCGGTACAATCAATTGATGCCCGGTTAAATCCGGATTCGTGCCATGAAGTCTAGCACTCCCTAACAAAGTGACTCCATAGCCAAGGCTCCAACCTCAGACTTCTAGCTATGAATGGAGAAGTATTTACCACTCCACTACTCCGCTACAACCCCTGTTGGTTCATTATGTACTCACTAGTCCCTACATCTATCACGAGTATTCCACCAAAAATGCCACAAAAAAAAAACATTTTTTTATGACATTGAGTCTTGAACCCAAACAATACAGTATAAATCTTCTTCTCTAAAAATTTAAAACATAAAAAGAAGCTAAAAAGGAAAAAAGATGTACCTGATGGTGATCAATTTTAGTGGCAGTATTATTCCAGGTGAGAATAGTAGCTTCAGGACTAACCCCAGCAAGTGTAATGTAATTTTTCGTTTTCGGAACATAAATTGGCTGCTTATAAACACCAGCCGCTACACGAATCACAGTGCGACACTTATTTGATAGTGGAACAGCGTCTATGGCTTCTTGCACTGTCCGGTAATCACCAGTTCCGTCCTGTGAAACTGTTACCGACACCCTTGATGACATTTTCGCTAGACTTTCCGGTAAAAATTCGCCTCGCCGGCGAGAATATTTTGTTTGCGGCGGTGTAAGGGCGGTGATGGTGGCGATTCCGCTCGGGTCGCGGCAGAGATGATTTTTTTTTTTTGAAAAAGGAAACAAGAGAATCTTATATAGTGTCACAATTTTCGAGGTGAATTTTATCTTTTAGAGAAATGAAAAAATAATTATATAGTAATATATTTGATTAAAAAGTAATTAGAAAATTAGTAATCACCATTAATTCTAACCATGTTTGGAGAATTAAATAGTACTCTTATACTTTTCAATTTCATACTTGATTAAATAATATGGACTAGACAAATATGTGTAAATTGTATATTACATTCCGTTACAAAATAATAATATTACTGATCAATTTCTAGATTAGTTTCCAAATAGACTTTAAGGTAGTTGGTAAGTATTTGTATAATATTTCTTTTATATTCTTTATCGTTACATAATATTATTACATATCAAATTTGAACAATAAATCTAACAAAAAGTAAAATATAAGATAGAGTTAATATAAAAAGATATGGTAAAAAATATTAGTAAGACAAAAAAGAAGAAGAAAATATACTAAGATAACAACACAATTATATCAGATGCGTCATTACGCAACCATCCAAACAATAATTTTACACTCAAATATAATCTTATAAGTAAAGTTTGAAAGAATATGGTATATACAAAATTTATCTCGACTTTGTGAGTATAATTATTTGATGGAAGCTCGTTACACTTGAGGCTGGGCACCGAATTAGAATGGAACCACCAGTACTGAATTGAAACCGAACAGTTTGATCGGGTTGTTGACCGATACCGAGATGAATCGGATCGAAATTATCAGGATGAAGGCTCGGTTTCGTCCCGTCCTCCTATATACCGGAATAGAATTGAGACAGACTGGAATGGACCAGAATGGAACTGGATGGGATAAACGGGACAACACATATAGTTATTTCAAAAAATAATTATTTTTTTTAGTTATTTTGAATTACGAAAATATGAATGTCTTTTTTTATTTTTCTAAGTTTAATAGTTTATAGTATTTAAGTTTTAAAATTTATAATGTAATTTTACTTAAGTTTATTTTAAAGATATTTTTTATATTTTTTTTTTACTTATATAAGTTTGTAAGTTAAGTTTAATAAAAAAAAAAAATTAAAAGTTTTTGAGCTTATGTTATAAGTTTTTTTGAGTATATGTTATAAGTTTTCAAGATTTGAATCTTTTGAAGTCTATAAGTTATTAAGTTATACTTATAACTTGTAATTTAAATAATTTAAGTATGTAATTTAAAAAAATTTATATAAACAAAAAAGAAATGCTAATAAAAGTATAAAACAATAACACAAATACTATTTTTAATTTTAATTAAAAATAATTTACCGTAACCGAATCGAAATGAATCGGGATGAACCGATACCAGTATATCGATATCAAATCATAATATAGCTCCGTTCCGAATAGTAATTCAATATATTCCATTTCGTCTCGAATACTATCAGATCGGACCGATACCTGTACAACCAATCCAGTGCCTAGTCTTAGTCACACCACATTACCAAAACAAGCAAGAAAATATTATTTCATATAACATTAACTTATACATTCATGATAGTAATATTGTACTACTTTTTATAGAAAATGTTTTAAATATTTTATATCGTCACTACATGATATAATTTTTAATATTGTATGAACACGTTTTTACCGTGGAGTTCAAGTTCATAAAATTAAGTGGAGTTTTTCATATTATTATTATTATTATATATAATTTTTCTTCCATATAATTATAACTAATCAACATTTTAACAAATAAATTAGTCTCTAAGAAGATACTGCTTTCATCTTTCTCCATTAGCTCCCTAGATTTGTAGCCATTTTTCACTTCCGTTTCCCTCCACAGATCTTCAACAATCCAAAACCCTAATTCATATATATATACAATATATATAGACACACATTTTCCGGCTAACAGGTTCTCCGATTTCATAAATTCTCACTTTTGAACGGCCGGTGGAGGATTCTAGAAAATTCGATTTTTTTGTGGTTTTTCAAAGTTGATGGATGATCGATATGCGTCAACTGCGAAGTTCTGTGCGTAAAGGCCGTGAACCGATTGTTCCGAACGTACAACACGCGCCGTCACCGGGAAAAGACGAACCGGACGCGCCGACGACAAGGTTGAGGAGGAGAGGTACAGGGAATAAAGCGGGAGGAGGGAGGAAGAAGAAAAACGACGTTGTGAATGGTGATGATGCTGTGAAGGAAATCACGTTGCCGCGGAGAACTGGTGAAGAGGTAAAGGTGGAGGAGGTGGAAAAGATGGATGAGCATGAGAGTGGTGGAGGAAGTGGTAATAAAGGCTTAGCAGCGGCAGATGATGAAGGAAGCACTCCTCCATTGCCTGAAAGGGTAAGAGTATTCTGATAATTCGAGCTAGTTATGGTTTGTTATATGAATTATTAGTATTCATTTTTTGCTCAATATAGGTCTATTTGATTATGATACTATGTGTTGTTTGTTTGAGTTTTTGCAAAATGGATTTTGAGAAAAGTTGAGTTTGAAAATCTTGGAAAAAAAGTTCTTTTGGGGGGCAAAAGCTTCTCAAACATACTTTTGAGTATCAAAGGTTTCATTTTTGACTTTTTAAGGCAAATAGAGTGTTGAATTTTGTGCGTAAATTAGAGTTTGAAGTTGGAAAACTCAGTTTTTTAGGTGTTTTTAGTACACAAAGCTACATTTACATAGACCAGAAACTTCTATCCTCTTTTATTTGTGACTGTTTTGTTTTCTTCACCTGATTTCTTGAGTGATAAGTTTGTTTTTCTTTTATCGTTTTGAGGCCCTTTTAAAGGGACTGATGAAAGGATGAGTGAATGATATGCTGAAGTTGTTGGTTTTTTAACCTGCCTTCTTATCTCTAATATATTAGGCATTTGTTCAGTTTCACTTGTCAATAAACAAGTGACTGATTTCCATATCGCTGTCGGCGTAGAGAAATTTGATGTTGCTAATCTTGCTTTTTATTTCAAATAATTGAAGGATTCAGATTGAGTTGTTGAATTACTAGTTTCCTTGTGTGGTTAACAGGTCCAGGTTGGTGGATCTCCAGCTTATACGATTGAGAAGAAGCTAGGTAAAGGGGGATTTGGTCAAGTGTATGTAGGTCGTCGGGTAAATACAACAAATCCTCTTGAACGAACTGGCCCTGGAGCTGTAGAGGTGGAACTTTACTTTTTGCATTCATTTGCCTTTTCTGCTGAATATGTCAGAGAGGTGTCTCTTTGATATGCAAATTGATCCTACTGTTATTTCTGATTCTAGGTTGCCTTAAAATTTGAGCATAGAAGTAGCAAAGGTTGTAACTATGGACCACCTTATGAGTGGCAGGTCTACAAGTAAGTCTCCATTTTTTTTCCATTATATCTGTAGGTCCTTTATTCTGACTTTGATTACCTGGTAATAACATTATCTTACACTTCATGTCATTTTCTTGTATTCCCTAGTGTCCTTGGTGGTAGTCATGGTGTACCGCGTGTTCATTATAAAGGACGGCAAGGTGATTACTATATTATGGTACGTGATCTCTTTATGTAGTTGAGTTACTTGGATTTGATTTCCAATTTCCACTACTATTACTGATATCCTATACTATTGCAGGTCATGGATATGCTTGGTCCTAGTTTATGGGATGTTTGGAACAACAATTCCCATATGTAAGATCTATTTTCTATTATTTGTACTCTGGAGCATATCTTTTGATATCATATGCTGTTTTCTTGAACTCAAATGTGTTGGATCTTTAATGTTGTCAAATTCAGGATGTCTACTGAAATGGTAGCATGCATTGCTATTGAAGCTATCTCAATATTAGAGAAGTTGCACTCTAGAGGGTAAGTTTTATATAAATGAATGTTATGTTACTTCATGTGGATAGCTGTGTTCTATTTTAGAGATTATAAGTTCTGTGTAATCGGCATATAGTCCACATCAATCGAGTTTGGATTTGTACAGAGGAAAATTGTTATTTGATGTTATAGAAGGGAGTTATAAAGTTGTCTTGTTGCAACAAGCGGATGTTAATAACTACTTATCATAAGAATGGTAGATTTAACTTACTACATCTATTTATGTGTTGAAGTCTATGAATCCACAAAATGCTAAACTACTTTACCATAATTGACATGATCTTGTTGAGTGTTGACAATGGTGCAAAAATTTCAGTATTTCAAGGAAACACTGTATATTGGTTCTGAAGTAAGTCTTATTGTTCTGGCTGCTGTTTTTCCCAGGTATGTGCATGGGGATGTAAAACCTGAGAACTTTCTTCTTGGACCACCTGGAACTCCTGACGAGAAAAAATTGTTTCTAGTTGATCTTGGATTAGGTATAATATTTTGGAACTTATCTAGAAAGAAAACATAGATGTGTGTTTATCTTTCTTAATATTTACATTTGATATCTTCATCATGCTTCATTAATGCAATGTCTCTTCTGTTACCTGTTTGAATACTTCAGCGACAAAGTGGCGTGATACTTCAACTGGTCTACATGTTGAGTATGATCAGCGGCCTGATGTCTTTAGGTACAATGATCAACAGTTTACCTTATCTTTTCTTTATGTTCTGTGTCCTCTATCTGCGTTTAGACGTGCATTCAATAAATAGTGAGAAAACCATTGCTTCAGAGGAACTGTAAGGTATGCTAGTGTGCATGCTCACCTTGGACGGACTGGAAGCAGGAGGGATGATCTAGAATCTCTGGCTTACACACTCATTTTCCTTCTCCGAGCCAAGTTGCCGTGGCAGGGTTATCAGGTCTGCTCCTTTCTCTACTCAATAGCAGTATTAGTTACTACAGAATCTCCTTTTTTCTGATAATGATTTTTTTAATCTAGGGTGAGAATAAAGGTTTCCTTGTCTGTAAGAAAAAGATGGCAACTTCTCCGGAAACTCTTTGCTTACTCTGCCCTGTTCCATTCAGACACTTTGTGGAGTATGTTGTGAACTTGAAATTTGATGAAGAGCCTAACTACGCTAAATATATCTCCTTATTTGATGGGATAGTAGGTCCAAATCCAGACAATAGGCCAATTAACACTGATGGTGCACAGAAGGTATTTTGCATGTTTCATCAGTTCCAGGTTACTCCTTGAATTGAGTCACTGAGAGAAGCTGAATTTCGTTGTTGATCTATATAGCTTATATATCAAGTCGGACAGAAGAGAGGTAGACTGACAGTGCTAGACGACGATGATGAACAGCCAAAGAAGAAGGTGCGAATGGGAATGCCCGCAACACAGTGGATCAGTGTTTACAATGGTCGTCGCCCAATGAAGCAACGGTATATACTCTTTTGGCCATAATTTGATTATTTAAGGCTTTCGAAAAATAAAGCAACTACAACATCGGGTTGCAGGTATCACTATAACGTTGCTGATGATAGGCTAGCTCAGCATATTGATAAAGGAAATGAGGATGGACTATTTATCAGCAGTGTAGCCTGCTGTTCGAGCTTGTGGGCCCTAATCATGGATGCAGGGACTGGATTTAGTGATCAAGTTTACAAATTGTCACCTTGTTTTCTTCACAAGGTCTCTTATCTATTATTGAATGTGATCAATCTTGAAGCATAACTGATAAATCTATGTTGCGGATATCCACATTTATTATGCTATGTCTGTTTAACTGGTTCAGATATGGGTCAACTACTACTGATAAGGAGTTTGGTTAATCCTCTGTCTTCTGTTTGGGTACAGGAATGGATTATGGAGCAATGGGAGACGAATTATTATATTAGTGCTTTGGCAGGATCCAGCAACGGGAGCTCTTTAGTTGTCATGTCAAAGGGTTAGAGGAACATTGCTGACTTTCTATGTATGTGTTTATTATGTGATTCCGCGAATTAGAGGGTACTAAATTTAGTTCTGCGGTGAATATCAGGTACCCAGTATCTGCAGCAGTCTTACAAAGTCAGCGAGTCCTTTCCATTTAAGTGGATAAACAAAAAATGGAAGGAGGGTTTCTATGTCACTGCCATGGCAACTTCAGGAAATAAATGGGCAATTGTTATGTCTCGTGGGTCTGGGTTTTCTGATCAGGTTTAAACCTTTTCTTTATTATTCTTTTGGGTCATGTCCATGATGTTTTCCAATTCCTAATTTTAGTATTCATGTGCTTCTGTGAATTTTCAGACAGTGGAATTGGATTTTCTGTATCCTAGTGAAGGGATCCATAAGAGGTGGGATGCTGGTTATCGTATCACAGCGACTGCAGCTACATGGGATCAAGCTGCATTTGTTCTAAGTATACCAAGAAGGAAACCTCCTGATGAAACGCAAGAGACACTTCGTACCTCTGCCTTTCCCAGCACTCATGTCAAGGTTGATGTTGCATCAGTTATTGCCTAGTTTTTTTTATTGTAAACCACATCTGTGTGTGTGCGCGCCTACTATTTTCTAAGCTAACTGTGTATATTTCTGTCTGCAGGAGAAATGGGCAAAGAATCTTTACATTGCATCTGTCTGTTATGGGCGAACTGTTTCTTGAGACAAAAAGTGTTCCTACAAGTACTTTCATTGGTGCCATGAGATTCTCTATTGTAGTGCTTGAACAAGTGCCTGCTATCTTTGGTCTACTTGAGAGAAATGGATGGAAATATTTAATCCTTGTCAAATCTGAGTTTTCTTTTTCCTCTGAAGATGATTTTTGCAAAGTACCCTGGCCATTAGTGTATGTGATTGTTCCTGATGTCCAGGATGGTATTTTTGTCAGTCAGTTCATGAGTGTAATTTTTTAGGGGTGGGGTGGTGGTGGTTACTATTGGTCAAAGTTTGTATAGGTCAAATAGATCCCCGTTTTTAGGGATTAAGCCAAACAGGCTTTCTTTGTAGTTTTATGAACCATGCAAGGTAAGATTTTGCTAAGGAGTTGAAACATTGGCAATCAATCTTCTCTTTATTTCTTCTTGCCCTTTTTCCTGGTTTGGACTTTTGTCCTCTGCCTTTATGCTAATCAATTCTTTTATGCTGGTTCAGCATCTAAATGATAAGCTTCCTGCCTAGATTGTGAAATATTCTCTTTGATTGTCTCTACTGCTCTGTGTACTCATTGATCAACTTCGGCAGTTCTTGTGATTGGACAGGAGAAATTTCAGCACAAATATCTCTCTCCCTCATTTGTACACACAAATAGGTGCTGTAGTTGGTTTTTGTCTTGGATATTTTAATTAGTATGTTTTTTCCTTATCAGAATACATCTGGCCAGTTAATTATGGCTGTTTTCGAAACAATAGCCCTGGAAAAGGGCTGTTACTACTGATGTTAACAAAATTTAACTATGAAATATTTTGATTCCTGAATTAGTATTTGAGGTCTCATTATAAAAAGCTATATGCAATCATTCATAAATCTAAATAAGTTACATCCTTGCTACATGACTGCAGATTTTGAGCCCAAGGTATTGAGTATTATACGAGGTTTGAGCCACTTTAGATACGGAAGTTACTAATCTGCTTATTCTGTTCTTAAACTCTAGATGATACATATCTTTGACACATATTTACTATGCATGTGAACTCTGATGCATATTTTTGACACAGATTTATCAAGTATGTAATCTCTTTACAGGATAATTTGAGTTGCCGGCTGAAGAATGAGCTTGTTACTCCTAAGGTGGTTCCTTGGGGATGTAAGTTCCTATAGCTTATTGCTTTTGTCATTTCATTGTTTCTTATCACCCTGTGCACAATCTAGAAGTTAATTTGGAATATTTTGCCTTTAGTCAAGGTCAAATTTCTTGACTACCTGTTTGGATTGGCGTCTAATGGTATGGGTCAGAATCCTTAGAGAAGAAAGAAGATGACCTATGGTCAGGTGGAAGTCATCAATTCATTCTCCTTGCCCTCTTCTCGGTGGTTTATGCATGATTGTAAGATCTGGACAAAACTTGAGTAGGGTCCTAAATTGGATGAACCATAACAGTCTTCCTATTAATTCTAGCTAAGCCCATTCTTAACTTTAAAGAAACTGCTTCTCCCTGCCTGTTACAGCAACTGTATTTTCTCATAGAGGATCCTCCCAGTTGTGCTGTTTCTTCTTGGAATCCTCTTTTGCAGTTCCTTAACTATAGTCCTCCGTGCAAGCTGTGTAATGTGCAGTCATGTTATGTTCGTTTGGTACTTTCTTTTGATTCTTGCATTCACATGGATAATTTTGGATTCTGCAAAGATGTGTTTTATCAGCTGTGAACTCCATTCTTTGCCCTCTGACTTCAGAAAAATATTAGAGCCGAACAAACATAGGAAACCTATTAGCATAACTTTTGCCTCATCTACTATAGTAGTAGTAGTACTCGCGCATTTGGTTTTAATACCAGGTGGTGCAAAATTGCTGTAGCAGTGTGATGTGGCATTTCCTCCAGGTGTTCATTCTTTCTGCAGGTTGCCCTCAACTTACAAATTTTCTGCTGATGTTGAGTTATATCAATGACGTGAGATCTTCCAGTGGCGAATCAAGTCGGAAGCTTTGCAGTTTTGAACATCTACACTAATGAAACAAGCAATGTAAAGGCTTTGTCCTCTTTCTCTACCTGATCTGCGTTCAGTAGCTTTCATTGTTGATGAACACCTGCGCAATGGAGAGCAGGTGTGCGTTGCATCACCCTGGTACTACATGGTGCTTCCAGGAGCTAAGCTTAGTGTCTGTTTGCCTTTTCTGGTGTTGAACAAGTTGCTGTGCTGCATTATACCCTTATCGGAACTTTGAACTGACGAACAACTAAGGGCCTGCTTAACTACAGACGACTTCAATTGTGAAATATATTTGAATTAAATTGGAACCTTTTTGCCACTATGTATGCAGTTACCAAAATTGATGATAGTGGCATTTATAGTGATTGTTAATCTGTTAAATAGATGCAAAGGAACTGGACCGCGAACAAGAAAATTGATACATTGTCCTTAATAGGAGTAACAATAAAAACATGTTTGTAAGTTAATTTTTGGAACAACATTTCTTCAGTTTTGAAATATTGGGAGTGGTAACATCTATTTATGACTGGAAACAAAATCCATCCATACATCTTTGTGTGTCGATTGCTAGCTAATTTTTATACATGTTTAACAACTTATTCAGATAATAGTCACTACAACCTAAAACTACAAAATAAATCACATCAAAATATATCCTAATGGTCATATCTGCAAATTATGCATCCATGATATTGGTAATTTAGACATTTTTTTTGGATAAGTCCATATGGAAATTTTTAAAAAAGGGAACAGAACACTCTTCAAAAAAGGAAATTATTTACCAAGGGCTGCCCTTTACTTTCATATCTCCTGTTTTTAACTTGTAATGCAAGTTTATTGTTTGATATCATCAAATATATGTACTCTGATGGTATCAAAGAGGAAGAAGCAGTGCTTAAGAGAAAGTTACTCCTTCATACCATTAGAGTATATATGTACTCTGATGGCATCAAGCGGAACATGAAAAAGCAATGGTTCAATGAATATAACAAGAGAGCAGTCGGGTAAATAGTTTGGGCCATGAGTCCAATCAGGGTAAATATATTGGATTGAGTCCAATTTGGATAAATACTTGGCCTAATAGGTCCAACTTGTGTAGTTTTCCCATAAAAAAGTATAGTTTAATCCTTTCTTTTAACACTACAATTTCAAACCCATAGAGTCTAAAGGAAGTTGACATAACAATAGTTTCCACCACTATGACAATCAGTGACATAGTTGGCAAGTAAAAGCTAAACTAAACATACTCCTATTTAACAGTCTATACGCCAGGGCAACAATTCACAAATTTCTTTTGCATCTATAAAATAAGAGCACAACAACTATGCCTTGGTCCCAAACAAGTTTGGATCCACTATCTCAATAGAGTAAAGATAATACGATCATCTGACTTCTTTCTTCTTCATTGGAGACATTTCTATGATTGAACATTTGAGCAGCATATGCTGACGACGTCTTACTATATTCAAAGTTCAAACTGTATCAAGGACGCCCTAATATGCTTGGTCGAACACACATTCGCCTCAAACGAATTGTTTCCTGAGCAGGAAGAAGTGAAATCTGGTTCGTTTAGTCCATCTCCAAAATGTTAACTCGTTAATATAACCAATACCTACCTCAGTGTCATCACCAGTGTATCGAATCACAAAGAGACATCTGCAGCCCCTTATATCATGCAATTTCTTTTGGATCTCTATAACTTGAGCTTCGAGATATTTTTCCTCGTCCTTTCCCTCCTAGTTGAGACAAAAATGAAAAGAACATAAAATAAGAAGTTATGCGCACTGTGACAAACTAATATATGCCAGGGCCTGAGGCAACGAGGAGAGAAAATACATTTGTACTTGTTTTATGATCTTATTTGTACTACCTATCTATCAACACCCCAACCAATCCTCTAAAGAGAATCCTTTGTTCTTGGCAATCATGAATTGGAAACAAAAAATTTCAACTTTTTATTTTCAATAACATTGTGAATAAGAATTTTGAATAAAGAAGTACCTGGAAGCACAAAATAATATCCCCAACCTGTACTTTGTTACATTCTGAATTCTCAAGAGCAACGGAACGCTCACGGACTGCCTTCCTTACATTTACCCATTCATCCTCCCCTAACCCAAAGCCCACAAATCTCACAAGAGCCTCCTGCAATACATTTACATTTTCTTAGAAGAAGTACAATTGTATTAGTTATGTTTACATAACGAATTTCATATGAGAAATATGATTAGGAACTACTTTAGCTCTTTGCTAAATATTTATTACGAATAGTTTGGCCTATCCCACAATGTCTTGTTGGGTTATATGGTGTTAGTTCTAAAATAAATATAATTGGCCAAGTTCAATGGCTTACAGGTTCTTCAGAGTTGAGAAACCGGTGAGTGATAAATGTATCAATGTCGTACCTGTAAAATCCAGAAGAAAACACTATTAATCATGTCGCCAGAAAATACTAATCTTTTGACTTCATAACACCACGAGGAATATGTAGATTGAAGTGTCATACAATTTTGGGGAAAAAACAACCCTCCTTGACAAACAAGTTGTGATTTTTTTGTTTAAACTAAGCAAAGATGATTGAAGAAGCCTATAGTCATTGCTCTAAGGACCTCTCACCAGTTCCAAACATTCAGGAAGCACATAGGAGAAAGTAGTCACTTGCAGTACTTATTTCTTTCTACTAGTTATTTGTAGTTTCTCATTCTAGTAGTAGTTATTTCTTTGTATTAGTTTGTAGTTTCTCATTCCACTAACGTTAGGAAGTTATGTCCTAGTTTCTAGGGGTATTTATCTTGTAAGTACTGTATTTAAAACTCAGTTTATTGCAGGAAATCTAAGCAAAAAATTATCCCATTCTTGAGTACTTTAACTCAAGAGATTGCAGGTTCTCTCAACAAACCAACACCATAGGTCGAAAAAGAAAACCTCATTCCAGACTCCTAGTTCACTCTACATTAACTCTGATTTGTCTTGCAGTGTCCCATGACTAGATTCATTACACGAGACCATAACATATATCATGTCATGTCTAATCACCTCTACCCAATACTTCTTCGGTTTACTTTTACCTCTCCTCAAACCCACCATAGCTAACCTCACACACCTCCTCACTGGAGCATTTGTGTTCATTCTCTTCACATGTCCGAACCATCTCAGTCTTGCTTCCCTCATCTTGTCCACCATAGGGGCCACTCCAACCTTGTCCCAACTATCTTTGTTCCTAATCATATCTGTCCTAGTATGCACACATCTATCTCAACGTCCTCATTTCCATTACTTTCACATCTTTTGTACATGCGAGTTCTTGACCAGCCAACATTCCACAACATTCGAACATAGATGGTCTAACAACCACTCTATAAACATACCTTTAAGTCTTGGTGGCACATTATTATCTGTTGGCTGATGGAGGATTTCCAAGAAGATATTCTTGTCATCAAAGATGTGATCCTCTAAGATGAGAAGATATTCTTCATATCAAGATATGATCCTCTAAGATCTTAGTATAATTGTGGTAATCTAGAATATCATATCTCTGATTCTTTCTCTTAATGTAAAGATTTAGGTGATTCTATTCCACAATCTTTTATGTATATATAAAGCCATGTACATGACATTGAAAGAAATGAATGAAATTATTCAATAATCTTATTCCACATGGTATCAGAGCTTTAGGCTTATTCCTGGCCAATTTTATTCATCCTATCTTGAAAAATCCCATTTTGCTATCTTTACCTGCCCAAACCATGTCTGAAAATGGTACTGCCGCAAATATTCCAGTCTCTGAAAATGTTTCTGCAACCGTAGAGAATAACTCTACAGTTTCAATTGGAGATTTGCAACATTTAGCTTCAACGGGTAGTTGGTCATTGGCCTTCACAGGTATTTCTTACTCTTTTATTACTAATGTCTCAGACAAACTTTCTCCAACGTGGGTGGTTGATTCTGGGGCAACTGATCACATGACCAGTCTCTTTTATCTCTTCATATCATATTCCCCTTGTCCTAGCTATAAAAAAATAACTATAGCTGATGGTTCAGTTATTACTGTAGCTGGGCAAGGAGACATACCACTTGGAAAATCCTTGATACTTAAAGATGTCCTTCATATCCCAAAGTTATTTGCAAATCTCATTTCTATCCAGAAACTCACCAAAGATTCCAAATGCCAAGTAACTTTCTTCCCTTCATATTGCTTATTTCAAGAACAGAACACGAAGGAGATGATTGGGCGTGCTAGTGAGAAAGGTGGTCTTTATTGTTTGGATTTCCACAATGGTGAATATATATCTAAGAATTCCTTGTCTAGTTCATTCTTGTCCGAATCTATCATGTCCAATAAAGAGAAAGTATGGCTTTATCATCGTCAGTTAGGTCACCCTTCCTTTTATGTAATCAAAAGAATGTTCCCATCTTTGTTCAAAGATTTGATTGTTGAGTCTTTTCATTGTGATGATTGTGAAATTGCAAAACACAAACGTACTTCCTTTCCAATTAGTCACAAAAGATGTCAAACTCCATTCTCTCTTATTCATAGTGATATTTGGGGACTCTCTCCCATTCATAATATTTCTGGTGCTAGATGGTTTGTGTCATTCATTGATGATTGTACAAGAGTTACGTGGATCTATTTGCTAAAGCAAAAATCAGATGTCAGTCAAATTCTTCCTACTTTTTTTAATATGATCAAAACCCAATATGATGTGCCAATTAAAAGATTTCGATCCAATAATGCCAAGGACTACTTCAATCAAAACCTCTCTGTTTTCTTCCAAAAAGAGGGAATTATTCATGAATCTTCATGTGTCAATACTCCTCAAAAAAATGGGATAGTAGAGAGAAGAAATGGTCTGTTACTTGACATTACCAGATCATTATTGTTTCACAAAAAGGTGCCAAAACAGTATTGGGGGGAAGCTGTCCTAACTGCTACACATCTTAGTAACAGAATGCCATCAAGAATTCTGAACTTTCAAAGTCCGCTTGATACTCTTAGGAATTTCTTTCCAAATTTTGAAATTTCCAATAAATTGGTTCCTAGAATCTTCGGAAGTGTTGCCTATGTTCATATTCATTCTCAAAATAAAGGCAAATTAGACCCACGTGCTCTTAAGTGTGTTTTCATAGGATATTCTCCTACTCAAAAAGGTTACAAGTGTTATCAACCATCATCAAAGAAATTCTTTGTTTCTGCAGATGTCACATTTGATGAGAGTGAATACTTTTTTAATCATTCTTACAATCAGGGGGAGTCACTGAAGGGAGAGGAACCTCTAGACTTGTCACTATTTGATTGTCCATTTCTAGTCGTGCCAAATCCTTGCCTGAGTCACCATTTCTATAGTCACCTGGGTCTCTAAATCCAAATGAACCCATTGAGTCTCCTAATCCAAATATAGATAATGGAATTCTAGAAAATAATCTACCATTGCAGGTATATTCCAGAAGAAAGAGACAAACTGATCAAATTACTCGGTTGCAATCATCTCCTCAGGTTACTGCTCCTGATACTACCCATCCTGAACCTATTGAACCGTCAGAAACACCAAACCAAACTGACCATGAAGAAGAATTTAACCAACCTAATGTCCTTGACCTTCCCATTGCACTCAGAAAAGGAACCAGAACTTGCACACAACACCCTTTGAGCCTCTCCATGACATATCAAAATCTATCCCCAAGTCATAAAGCTTTTCTCTGTAACCTCCACACAATTCCTATCCCCAGAAATTTGTCTGAAGCATTAGGAAATAAAGAATGGGAGAAAGCTATGAAGGTAGAAATAGAAGCGTTGGAGAAAAACAAAACTTGGGATATTGTGGAATTACCAAAAGGAAAAAGGTTGGTCGGGTGCAGATGGGTGTTTACTGTGAAATATAATTCAGATGGGTCCATAGAAAGATATAAAGCACGTTTGGTAGCAAAGGGTTATACACAGACCTATGGAATTGATTATTTGGAGACTTTTGCCCCAGTGGCAAAAATGTACAGTGAGAATTTTATTATCATTGGCTGCAGTTTTTAATTGGAACCTATAACAATTTGATGTAAAAAATGCCTTTTTACATGGAGACTTAGATAAGGAGATCTATATGGAGGTGCCACCTGCTTTTGAAAGCAAGAAGGGAATGGCGTGTAGACTGAAGAAGGCACTATATGGATTAAAGCAATGACCTTGTGCATGGTTTGGAAGATTTACAAAGGTTATGATCAAGCTAGGGTATCGACAAAGTCAAGGAGACCACACCTTGTTCATACGACACTCACAAACAGGAAAAGTGACGGCATTGTTGGTTTATGTGGATGACATCATAGTAACAGGTGATGATTCAGAGGAGATACAAAATTTGAAAAACTGTTTACTTAAGGAATTTGACATCAAAGAGCTTGGGAAATTAAAGTATTTTTTGGGAATCAAGTGGCACACTCAAAACAAGGAATCTTTATTTCCCAACAAAAATATGTGCTTGATTTGCTGAAAGAAACAGGAAAATTAGGGTGTAAACCAGTGGCTACACCAATTGAATACAATCATAGATTGTGCAATGCTCCAGAAGATTCAGTGGTAGATAAAGGCTTGTATCAAATGCTTGTAGGGAAATTGATTTACTTGTCCCATACAAGGCCGGACATTGCGTTTGCTGTAAGTGTTGTTAGCCAATTTATGCATGATCCTAGAGAAATGCATCTTCAAGCTGTCAACCGGATTCTACAATATCTTAAAGGAAGTCTAGGAAAAGGAATATTATTCAAAAGAGGAGGAGACATGGTTTTAGAGGCTTATACAGATGCGGACTATGCTGGTTCATTAGTGGATTGAAGGTCAAATTCTGGATATTGCACTTTCTTACGAGGAAATCTGGTGACTTGGAGGAGTAAAAAACAAAATGTAGTAGCTAGATCAAGTGCAGAATCTGAGTTTAGATCCATGGCGATGGGAGTTTGTGAGTTGTTATGGCTAAAGATAATCCTTGATGATTTGAAGATAAGATGGGAAGGACCTTGTTAGAATATGAATAGGTTTATACAATCCTATTAGAATAGGAATAGGTTTAGAAATAGAAATAGGAATACTAAATAGTATCCTACTTGGTAAAGGATTGTATTCTAGGGTCTATAAATAGGGTCTCAATGTAATAATGTAGACACAGCAACAATTCAATAATATTCTTCTCATATATTTCTCACAGACCTATAAGGCTATATTGTGACAATAAATCAGCAATAAGTATAGCTCATAATCTTGTACAACATGATCGCACTAAGCATATTGAGGTAGACAGACATTTCATTAAGGAGAAATTAGATAACGGACTCATTTGTACGCCATTTGTATCTACAAAAGATCAGGTGGCTGATGTTTTAACTAAAGGATTGCCAAACAATATGTTTCAAGATCTAATAAGCAAGCTAGGAATGGAAGATATCCATTCACCCGCTTGAGGGGGAGTGTTGGCTGATGGAGGATTTCCAAGAAGATATTCTTGTCATCAAAGATGTGATCCTCTAACATGAGAAGATATTCTTCATATCAAGATATGATCCTCTAAGATCTTAGGATAATTGTGGTAATCTAGAATATCATATCTCTGATTCTTTCTCTTAATGAAAAATATATGATTCTGTATAATCTCAGATTTCATGGGATTTAGGTGATTCTATTCCACAATCTTTTATGTATATATAAAGCCATGTACATGACATAGAAAGAAATGAATGAAATTATTCAATAATCTTATTCCACATTATCACCCAAGATACTGGATACGGATCTCTCCAATTTCTTGGATTATTGACTCGAGATACTTGAAACTTCCTCTCTTAGGGGCGACTAGAGTATCAATCCTCAGCTCCACATCTGCCTCATGAATTACATCACTAAACTTACACTTCAAATACTTTGTCTTAGTCCTTCTCAACATGAACCCTTTAGACTTATTGAAAATATTTGGACAATGTTACTTATTGAACCAATTGAACACTTGAACTCACTAACCACACAGAAGAAGTCGAGAGTTTTTCTGGTTCTCCATTTTTACACGGATGGGGTCTAATATTGCTCAAATTTCAAAACAAGTTAACATAAAGACATTCTCCAACCAGCAGTCATTGACCATCCATCAAAATGGAAAAGACCGAAAGAGAAAACAGATAAAACTTTCCGAAAAGAAAGATAGAAAAATACGATAATGTTGATGACACAGATGTCATATTCAAGCAACTAACGTCATTTTATGGAACCTCTTCAGCTATGGGCTTCACAAACAAATAGAAGCACTGACATAAGTTTAAATGCATCAAAAGTAGTGGTCCAACGACAGGAAAATATAAACAAGATCACAAGAATATGCATCTCAAAGTTAACACCAATACAGCTGACAACGTATCTAACACAAAATGCTGATAAATCTGATTTATGCATCTAGAAGAAAATGCTGAAATTTGTAGTGTAGCCAGTAAATAATTTTAGTCTGTTAAAAAAAAATTGACTGAAAGACCAAAACCTTCTTGCTTGCTAATGAAATATTACCATGCCCCATCTTTTGAAGACCTAGCCTCAAATTCCAAGTCTGACAGCGCTGGATCTTTCTGGCCTGTGAAAAGTTTGTCAGGACTATATTTGTACATTTCTGATACCAAAAAGAAATGCAACTCTTAACTTTAGAGGAAGGAGAAGCAACTATTCAGCATGAAGATAGTTGCAACTATCTACTGTAGAAAATAGAATTAAGAAAAAGAAAGGGCTAGGCGATTCCATATCTCAACGACTACTTACTTTCTCCATGAAGTACCAGATAACCTCAACATGATTTCTCTATCTCTGCATCTCATTCTATGTCAGTTGGATGTAACTTTAAGTGGATATTAAGCTTTCAGTTGGCCCAACAACAGTCATATGAAAAATTTCTCTGTAAACTTAAATTATTGGAGTTGTCCTATGTGTTTCGGATATTATTTTCAAATTTAGAGAAGATATGAACTTGGAGATAAATGCCTTGAGGATAATGTATCGTTGAGAATTTAATGATAGGCAAATCAGTGGACTAGTAGTCCACCAATAGACACTCTCGGGGGACATAACATTGCTGAATGCAGTTTGCACAACATTAAGTAGTAATGAATAGTTTAATTCAATAAATAGTGCAGGATAACTGCATGATGTCAAACAAATGCATTGCTGTGACGGACGTAGTAATGAATAGTTTAATTCAATAAATAGATGATTGGGCGGAGTTTGTAGAGAATCATGTCCTTTTGTAGATTTTTCACCTTGTGGTATACCACTTGTATACTGCCAGTTTGGCCATGTTTATGAATGAATTACGCTTACTTGAACAAAATTAAATTTCTCCAGAGAAAGCAGCTGTTGTAGTCAGTTCAGCAGCCAAACTTCTCGAATTTAAACATTAGTACTTTTTTAACTTTCACTGTTAATGGGCCAGTAATGAAGTAACAGAATAATGCTGTAATCAGCCACATCAGTCTCATATAACCATTCAGATGTTAAGAACATAGAGAAGATATGTTGCAAAAGACCTTTTGGAATATGAGAGCTTTCATTTGCTTTATTCAAAGTGCATCCTTCTGTATAATCAGGCAGTTTTTGGTTGGCCTCAGCTGAATTATCCTTTGACGGATAGCATACCAACCTATTCTGGAACCAAGCTTGGACCTACTCAAGTACAATAGTTCATGCCATGTGAAACTTCAAGCTAGAAGATCAGGTCCTAGAGGAAGGTTGTTGAAGCACTGACCTCAGTCCACTTAGCAATTGGTTTCCCAGCACGTCCTTTAGAGCGCCTAAAAACACAAGACAATGAATTAAAGATCATGCATGTACAGATCGGTTTGGTTTATATTAAAAAGAATTGGTACTTTGTCCAAAGTACAAACTCACGTGAACGTCTTTGCCAATTTCTTGCAGACTTCTGAGTCACAAACTTGTTCTCTTGATTCAATTAGTAAGTTCTCCATTTTCTCAACCTGCTTGAATGAAAGAGTTGTGAAGGCGATGAAAAATTGCAAGTCACAAGAAAATAACTGAAACTAGAGTTGACAATTCCAATACATTTGTTTGTGGATTGACTTCATTATGTAATGCGAACTTCAACTAAAATGTAGCAAATTGGGAATGTGCAAAAAACTCAAACAGATCTTTCCTCAAAGAGAAAATTCTAGCCAGTCTCACAGATCAACAAAATAAGATACAAACGAAATAACTATTTTGTAAGAGCCAGAGCTTCTGAATCTGAGAATGATCCCAGTATAGTTCAAGAAGCTCTTTTCTACCTTTCTTCATCATTTTGATGTAGAGCATTTTTCTCTTTTCTTTTTGGAATTCCACCACCCTTGCAATATCATGAATCAAGATACTAACACTCAGTGTCCAGCAAGCAGGGTTTGCCAGACAATTGCACAAAGACCACCCAAACCAAGACAACTATGAGCTAATGCATGAGTTCCCAAAAGAAGCAACTCGAGAATTATTCAATGCTAGAAAGGATGAATTACTCCTACATCTGCATACTCAGAGAAGCAAGCAGGTGTGATCACCACAGCTCAATCATGGCGAGGGAAAAACGATAGGGCTGGCAGTGGTGATGGAATGCACTATCAATGAAACATGACAAAGATCTTTTAAAATAAAACACTAAGACTACCATTTCTACAAAATTATGCAGAAAAGATATAATTTCATAGGATATAGCTTCAATAGTATGCTAAAACAGCCAGTATTACTATGTCATTCAAATACTTGGACTGGGATAAGAGGAACTGGGCTCCATTCAAAGCAAGAACCTTATTCACTAGTCACTCTAGCTCTGATATATAGAATTCAAACTAAACCAAACCCACTAGTTTGACCAATTCCAAGAGTTGAGACATGCTAACCTTTTGCAATAACTGTCGTCCAATTGTTTTCAACTTTTCATCCTTTCTGCATTGTTGCAGACCCTTTGTAACTGCTTGAACTTTTATATTACGTGGTTTATATGATTTAAGATGATTCAGAACATATAGTGGTTCTAAGTTTAAGTCTAACGGTCACATATCAACAAGATATATCTCCATCCTTGGGTGAGGAAAAAAATAAAGAGAATCAATAACATGTGTAAGGTGTGTTTCACGAACTTGAGCAAAATAAAATGAATAATGAAATAATAAATTTCCTCTCTAACAATTTACGCTTTTATGTGATGCGATTCACAAAATTGAACAATATTTAACCCAATGAGCTCATCAGGCTTTTGCCCATTGAGGAAAAAATCCCCCTCTACTGCCTCCCATGTGAGTTTCGGCCATGTCTCAGATCCACTGTGGACAATGAAAGAGCACAATGACAACAAATTCCAACTCTGTAACTAAATATAATCCAGCTAAGGGTATTGGGGAAAAAGAGAAAATCAATCTCAACAAGCACAAATTTAAGCTCTTGGTAGGAAGGGTTCGTAATGACAATTCCAAGATAAATCAATCAATTACACCTAAATTGGAAACAAATCAGTCACCAATATAAATTCTCTGCATCCACAGAACATTCATCATAGTTTGACTATTATTATACTGAACCTTAACCAACTGCAACCCCAACCATTCTTTCCACACAGGCAGAGTGACAATGCATATCTCATATTTACAACATATACATAGATCATATTAATGCAATTTTTGAATACCCCAAATTCCGAAATTTGAAAATAATCTTAGTTTTCACATGCCTAAACAATCTCAGTCTTGCTTCCCTTATCTTGTCTACCACGGAAGTCACTCCCACCTTGCCTCGTATAACTTGAATCCTTATCATATTTCTCCTAATATGTCCACACATCCATCTGAGCATCCTCATCTCTACTACCTTCATCTTCTATGCGTGGGCCTTTTTGACTCACCAGCACTCTAACTCATACAACAATGTTGATCTAATCACCATTCTGTAGAACTTACTTTTAACCCTTGGAAACACGTTCTTATCGCACAGTACCTCGGAGGCAAGCCTCCATTTCACCCACCCCACTCCAATACGATGTGCGACATCATCTTCAATCTCTCCATCTCCTTGGATTATGGACGCAAGATACTTGAAATTTTCTCTCTTGGGTATGACTTGTGCATCAATCTTCATTCCCACCTACGCCTCACGTGTTACATCACTGAACTTGCACTTTAGGTACTCTGTTTTAGTCCTACTTAACTTAAAATCTTTAGACTCTAGGGACTATCTCCAAACTTATAACCTATCATTAACTCCACGACGCGTCTCGTCAATCAATGCAATATATGAATATCTTATTTGAATATAATTTTGAACGAACCGAATCATCACATTTTATTGATTCAACTATTTTTGATAAGCACAAAAGGCTTGGACCAGCTATTTGGCACTCTAGGATATTAAGTTTGTTATACAGTGCAACCAGTTTCTTTTGTTCAAGATTAAGCTAATCAAGTTGAGTTAATAATAGATAATTCATCTCAACCCAATTGAATAATAGACTGACTGATCATCAAACGTTCATCAACTCGGCTTGTATTGACCTGTTCAACTCAGACTCAACTTGCTCACTTGACCCGTTGAATCAAAGATAGCCTTCTTGTGTATGCTATAGTTATTATCTCTCATGAATATAACTATTTGAGCGTCAAAGTAGATCCTCTTTTGTTAAATAAATAAACCCTCTCTATAACAACTTAAGCTTTTATGTAATGTGATGCAATGGAAAAATTCAACAATATTTGACCCAATGAGCTCGTCAAGCTTTCGACCTAGCAGAAAAAAATCGCACTACTGCCTACCATATGAGTCTGGTCCATGTGGACAATGAAAGGGCACACTGACAACAGAATTCACTCTGTAACTAGATGCACTGCAGCTAAGGGTATTTGGGGTGGGGGGGAGGGGACCGATTATAATAAGCACAAATTTAAGCTCTTGGTAGGAAGGGTTCATAATGCATATTTCAAAATCAATCAATAAACTACACCTCAGTTCCAAACAAGTAGGAGTCACCTATATAAATACTATGTATCCCTTCACAGATCATTCATCATAGTTTGACTATTTTCACACTGAACCTTAACCTACTGCAGACCCAACTATTCTTTGCACACAGCCAGAATGATAATGCATATCTCATTTTATTACAAATACATGTATCATGTTGATGCAATTTCCAACAACCCCTAAGGCCAAAACTTGTAAACATTAGAAACAAATCTTTTAAAAAAGAACAATTAATAAATACATCAACTTAATGCACATTCCACATACAAATATCCTAAGTTGCTCGGACTCTTCACTTTCACCTTTCGGTGCTGCACCCGTGTCGACACGACGTGGGTGTGGGATCCGTACTCGATCTGGTCAATCGGTTTTGGGTACTTTGACCAAATTCGAGGAAGAAATTCTAGACAGATTCAATGATTTCTTTAATAATAACAAAAACTAAGGTGAAATTGAAGAAATGAGATACCTTGTATATATAAATTTCTATTGTCACTCCCTTTCCTTTTATCTCCTTCTAGGGTTCTACTCTTGATCAATATTTTCTCCTCAAGTTTTCCACATAATAGCTCATTATTTAGGTTTTATAACTCTATTTATAGATATTTGAATTATTTGAAGTCGAATGCCCACACCCGTATCCATTTATGGATCCGTATCCCCGAATCTCAAAATTTAAATCATAGAGGATCCGACCTCTAGATTCGCACCCATATTAGACACCCGCACCCGAGTCCAAGCAACTTAGCAAATATCCTCCATCTTAAAGCAAATTTCAAAGACACCAAAAGGTCAAAACTTAAAAACAATATTTAAATAGAAATCAAATAGGTAAGAAATATATCAACTTAATTCACATTCCACATACAAATATCTACCATCTTAAAGCAAATTCCAAAGACCTCAAAGGGACAAAACTTACAACAACACCATACCCAGTGTAATCCACAAAGTCGGGTATAGGAAGGGTAGAGTGTACGCATACCGCTACCTCAGAGGTAGAGAAGTTGTTTTCAACAAACCATCGGGTCAAGAAAAAACAGTCCTAAACAGTCTAGTAACAGAAGTACAAGAAACAACAACTAATAATAAAAAAACAGCAAATAGTAACAAAACAGAAAATACAACAAAACAATACGATAATCAAGGTACAAGGAATCAACATATAGTAACAAAAATCAAAGGACAAGAAACTACACGAGCAATATTACAACTACTAATATGGAGAGACAACAAGGCAACATATTTCTACCTACTAACCTTCTATCCTAATCTGTATCCTTCACACCCTCCCTTCCTATCTAAAGGCCAAAACTTGAAAACAATTAAAAAAATAAATAGAGATCAAATCTATCAACTTAATTCACATTCCACATACAAATATACACACCATCTTAATCCAATTTTTCAACAACCCTTCAAAGACCAAACTTTGAAAACATGATTTCATTATACAAAATTGAAAACCAATAAAAGAAATTGAAGGTACCTCAGCTTGTGTGAAGCCAGTAATAGACTGTATTTGTCGTTTTCTGGGACGAAGATCCATTTTAACAGTAAATTCGAACGAAACCCAGAATTCTTTAGCTGAAAAAATTCTCCAGAAAATGAGTGTAAAGAGAAAAATTATAGGATCAAATGCTCATTGGAAAAGCTCTTTGTATGAGTTTTGTTGGGCGCCCTTTTCAAAAGAAAGTAAAAACTAACGGGTCGGGTATTTAGTTTTGGGTCTAGTTAAATGGGTGGGCTTCTTTATGGGTAATTTACATTGTATAACCGACCACCAAATAATAGACAGTATATATATATATATATGAAAAATTACGCGGTTAAGCAAATATATACTAGTTAATTAGCTAACATAGCTACAGTATGCATTAATTGCAATTTGGAATTTACTTCTAGCTATAATTACACTCCCCTCTCTGTCTCTCTCTCTTTTATACCCTCTCTCTGGAATCTCATTTGTATCTCTCCTCTTTTTCAGTCATCTCTCCCTCGTCTCTCTCCTCTCCCTGCTCAATCTCTCTCTTGATTCTCTTCTGCTAGTCTCTCTCTCACTTTATACAAACACAATGTATAATTTGTGTTTGTATATAGTGAGAGAGACGAGATATACAAATTCATATCTCGCCGCCCTATACAATTATAATTATACAAATACGAATATTTGCCTGCTCAGTTCTCTTTTACCTCTCTCTCTCGCTTTATACAAACACAAAATATACAAATACAAATATATAATTTGTGTGTTGTATAAAACGAGAGAGAGACTGAATATTCAAATACAAATGTTTGAACTCGATTCAATTGTATATGGATACAAATTGTATGCAGATACACAAATACAATCATTGATACATATACATACTAGTTACATATATACAATTATCTAACCGATATACATATACAACTTGCCTCTCTCCACTCTCTAACCCTCTCTCGCTCGCCTCTCTCCTCCCTCTAACATGTAGTTACGAATCGTAATTAGCAAACTATAGCTATAGAGCATAATTAAAATTGTTTAGCAAACTATAGCTATAGAGCAACTCAAGTCTTAACATATGAAATAATAATGTAAAGACAACTGACTACTAATTGTCTATGAAGCCTCTAAAACAAAGACGGATGTCGAGACAGGACCCCCGATCATCCTAACAACTGAAAGCTAAACAATTATGAAAAAGATCCTCCGGAAAGAAAAAAGGCTCACCAACTGACTCTGAGTGCTCAACTTGATCAATAAGGCGCTGAATGCTGATCTTGGTTACATGCGTCTACATCATAATACGATGCAGGCCAACTTGCATCAGTGCATTGAATGTACGAGTATGCGAGTTGGAATGGTAAACACAACTTAAGCTTAAAAAAGATCTCAAAGGAACACTTACCTTGGCTTTACTCAACTCATGAATAACTCAACTCAAAATGCAGTGTAAAACAACAATAATAGTGCAATTTATACAAAGCATTTAGAATAGTAAATAACAACTCAATTTGTTAAAGATATGCAATAACAAACTCAACTTTACTCATATATCAAAGTAGTATAGTTTCTGTGGGAGTTTCTCTAACCGACAACCACCACTATGAGCCTAAATGGTGATACATCTCTTGCCCACGCTACCAGAACTGTCATATGCTTTGCCGTCATATAGAACACCTTAACTAAGTGGATCCACTAGTTAAGGAAATCGGTGTTTCCCTTTCTTGTTCAAATCTGAAAACATTTTAAACTCTTGGGAATACTTAGTTCCTTTATAACTTTTGGAGAAATGGACTCACCTATTTACTCTTTGCTTAACTTAAAACTTAAGTCTTAGAACAAAGTTAAAACGTTTGTGAAAGATTTTAATGAATTTCTCTTGACTTGCTTCTTAACTTCTAAACTTGACTCTTAACTTTCCTTGAATTGAATTATGGATTCAAGGATTGTGACTTGTGATAGGAAAAATCTCATGATGTTTAGGAGTGTTTTTAGATAGCTAAACATGATAAAAGATAAAAAAAAAATCACTATTTGAGAGCAGGTCCGCGACGCAGAGATGTATTTAAATTTTTGGTCGCGAAAATACTTTTTGAGGCAGAACAGTCCATGACCGCTCTGCGACGCGAAAGAATTTTTCCCAAATCTGGGGAGCAGGTCCGCAACGCAGAACTAGTGCCTAGATTTGCCCGACTAATTTCCTTTTTCGTTTTTCAGCCCCAATTCGCCCAAACTCGATTCTTTCTCCCAAATTCTTTTTAGATACAAATACCCAGCAAATGTACCTAAGAACCTAACTCCAACCAACTCAATAATTTGACGTAATGATCTCATAAACTACTCAATCTCAGCCCAATTCAAGAATGACATCAAATTCAAGAATACATATCAAGAACATCAATTTTCAAATTCTTTTAGGACGAATTCATGCTAAAATAAACATGTTTGGCACGTGGGTGAACGAAGCCAACGTTATGATAGCCTCACATACCTCGTAGGGATTAACCCTTGGCAAAATCCACATGAAAATCTCCAAGAACTCGATGAACTATGAACTTCTCTTCTCCTTTCTCCTCTTTTCTCCAAGCCCTAGCGTATTTTGGTAAAAGCGTAAGCTGATCTAATTTTGATTAGACCCTAACTTAATTACCAAAAACAAAATAAAACAATTGGGCAAGGAAAAGACCAAACTACCTTCAAAAATCCGGATTAGACTTTCCTTATTTGAACAACCCAACTTCAAATGGGTATATCTCACTCATACGAACTCGGAATCGCGTAAACTTGGCGACGTTGAAAAGATTATTCCAACATCTTTCCTACGGTATCCGGAAGAACACCTAAATCATTCTGAGCTAGGAGTTATGGTCATTTGAAGTTGACCAAAAACCATACTTCACATAACTTAACCAAATTTCCAGATTTTTCCATTCTTTCCTAAAATGACTATTTCCAATTTTTAACCCTTCGTAGTTCTTTCAAATAGCAAAATGTTACAATAGCGAGGGAGACGATATAGACAAATACAAATATATATCTCTCCACCCTATATACACTTATAATTATACAATACAAATATTTTCCTGCTCAGTTCTCTTTTGCCTCTCTCTCTCTTTCGCTTTATACAAACACAGAATATACAAATACAAATGTATAATTTGTGTGTTGTATAAAATGAGAGAGACTGAATATTCAAATACAAATGTTTGAACTCGATTCAATTGTATACGGATAAAAATTGTATGCAGCTATACAAATACAATCATTGATACATATACATACTAGTTACATATATACAATTATCTAATCGATATACATATACAACTCGTCTCTCTCCACTCTTTGCCCCTCTCTCACTCGCCTCTCTCCTCCCTCTAACATGTAGCTACGAATCTTAATCAACAAACTATAATTATGAAGCATAATTAAAATTGTTTTAGTGGCTAAAAAGTCCCTCTATATATGAAAAATTACGATGTTAAGTAAATATATACTAGTTAATTAGCTAACATAGCTACAATTTGCATTAATTACAATTCAGAATTTACTTCTAGCTATAATTACACTCCTCTCTCTCTTTTATCCCATCTCTTTGGAATCTCACTTGTATCTCTCCTTTTTTTCAGTCATCTCTCTCTCTCATCTCTCTCCTCTCCCTGCTCAATCTCCCTCTCGATTATCTTCTGTTAGTCTCTCTCTCACTTTATACAAGCACAATGTATAATTTGTGTTTGTATATAGCGAGGGAGACGAGATATACAAATACAAATATATATCTCTCTGCCCTATACACTTATAATTATACAAATACGAATATTTTCCTGTCCAATTCTCTTTTCTCTCTCTCTCTCTCTATCTTTCTCTGTATACAAACACAAAATATACAAATACAAATGTATAATTTGTGTTTGTATAAAGCGAGAGAAAGACTGAATATTCAAATACAAATGTTTGAACTCGATTCAATTGTATATGGATACAAATTGTATGTAGTTATATAAATACAATCATTGATACATATACATACTAGTTACATATATACAATTATCTAACCGATATACATATACAATTCGCCTCTCTCCACTCTCTGCCCCTCTCTAGCTCGCCTCTCTCCTCCCTCTAACATGTAGCTACGAATCTTAATCAGCAAACTATAATTATGAAGCATAATTAAAATTGTTTTAGTGGCTATTTGTGAAGTTCTCCATATATAAAATTAATGTACGTTGACTAATGATCAAGTCAAATGTGTGAAAAGCTTTATATATATATTAAAGTGAGATGAGTGATTTTGGCAACGATAAAATATTGACACGTTATTTTAAGTGGTTGAAAAATAACACGTTAACGTAGTAAATGACTTTTGTTGAAATGAGAAAAACAAAGTTTTTAGCTAATATGTATAACAATAAAAGTATCAGCAGCACATGCTTTTTTTTTCCTTCAAGAGCTTTCGTAATAATTATAAAGAATGAATCTTTTTATATTGAGATCGATCTCTTCAACTCTTTTTTATGGCAAAAATGTTATGTACATTTTATATTTATTTATGATGTAATTGTACTAGTTAACAATCTTATATACATAATATCATTTGAAGTGTAATGTATCTACTACTAAAAATTTGCCAAAAAGAGACGAAAAAAGCGACGGACGACGCTTTTCCAAAAGCGACGGACTGTGTTGCTTTTGTTTTTTTTAAAAATATTTTTTTTGAANAAAAAGCGACGGAAAAGCGACGCAGTCAATCTCGTCGCTTTTTGGCTCGACGCTTTTCCAAAAGCGACGGACTGTGTTGCTTTTGTTTTTTTTTTAAAATATTTTTTTTGAAGAATGTGACGCCGTCCATTGCTTTTTTTATTTTTAATTTAAAAAAAGAGACGAAGTCCGTCGCTTTAATTAATTTTTAATTTTTTTAGAATCTTGAAAAGCGACGGACAATGAGACGCCGTCCGTCGCTTTTTTGGAAATAAAAATTTGAAAAATCCATAAAAGCGACGAACAAAAGGACCTGTCCGTCGCTTTTTTGGGTTTTTAAAAAAAAATAATTTAAAAGCGACGGACTAAAGGATCCTGTCCGTCACTTTTTCAATTTTTTTGACAGCAGAAACTGCCAATTTCTGTTGCCCGCCTGCAAAAACAATTCAATTTAATTCAATTAAGTTCAGCCCCAATCAAACACAAAACATTATAAAGAAGCTACACAAAATATAAAACAACAAACTTAAATTAACATTTAAAAATATTTAAATCACAATTTAAAGACTTATAAAGTCTTTCAAAATTCGTTTCAAAATTACAAATAGTTCATAAAGACTATATTTTATCAAGATTTCTAAAGTTCAACCTAATAATTAGTTCAGAAATTCTATAAATCAAGATTTCTAAAGTTCACAACCTAAAATTTAAAATCCTACAATAATTCAAAATTTCTAAAGTTCACAACTTAAAGTTCTAAAATCCCACAATAATTCAAGATTTCTAAAGTTCACAACCTAAAGTTCTAAAATCCTAAAATAACTCAAGATTTCTAAAGTTCACAACCTAAAGTTCTAAAATCCCACAATAATTCAAGTTCTCTAAAGTTCACAACTTAAAGTTCTAAAATCCTACAAAAATTCAAGTTTTCTAAAATTCATAACTTAAAGTTCTAAAATCCTACAAAAATTCAAGTTCTCTAAAGTTCACAATTTAAAGTTCTAAAATCCTACAATAATTCAAGATTTCTAACGTTCTCAATCTTATAAAGTTCTAAAATCCTACAAAAAATTTAAATTCTCTAAAGTTCACAACGTTAAGTTCTAAAATCCTACAATAATTCAAGATTTCTAAAGTTCACAACCTAAAGTTCTAAAATCCTACAATAATTCAAGATTGTTAACGCTTACAATCTTATAAAGTTCTAAAATCCTACAATAATTCAAGATTTCTAAAGTTCACAACCTAATTAAAGTTCTAAAATCCTACAAAAATTCAAGTTCACATCTAATTTCTAGAATTTCTAAGTTCAAGAATTTCCAAGTTCAAGAATTTCTAAGTTCAAGAATATAGTTTAAGTAACCCAATTTTCACAACAATATAATACATATAAGCACAATTACAATGAAAAATTGAAAAATTCAACTAATCTCTAACTTCTAGCTTCTAATTATTTGTTAGTTCTAACTTCTAATACTTAATTTACAATCATATTTAAAAATCCCCAATTTTTCTAACTTACGAAATTCAAGAACTTCTAAGTTGAAAAATTCAACTAATCTAATTTCAGCATTCAGATACTATCCAATATTTTTCTAACTTCAAAGTAATCTAACTTTCATATACAATTCAATGTTTTTCTAACTTCAACCATCAAACATACTAAATTCAAGAATTTCAAAGTTGGAAAATGCAACTAATCTAACTTCTAATTATTTGTTAGTTCTATCTTCTAATACTCAATTCACAATCATATTAAAAAAAAAAAAAAACCCCAATTTAGAAGAAATCCCTAAAATAAAAAATCTCCAATTCTCTACCTAACTAACAATAATCAAATATACAAATTAACAAATGAATAACACAATTCATCAAACTAAAACAATATACTAGTTTATAACAAATCAAATATTACTAGAATTGAAAAAAACTAAAATTAAGCCCTAACCTTAACAAGCTAAGGAAAAGAGGCCGTGGGGACGACGGGTGGCGGCGCCGACTAGGCAAGGCAGCGATGGGACTAATGCTCAAGGAGAGAAGGGTGACGGCGGCGTGGGGCAGTGGCAGCGGTGGCGCAACAAATTTGATTTTAGAGAGATGGGAAAATGGGGGGAAAACCCGCTTTTTGGTTCAACATAATTTTAAAAAAGTGACGGACAGTGTCTGTTTGTCCGTCGCTTTTTTAAAAATATTTGACCAAAATTTTGACTAAAAAGCGACGGACTAAGAGACGCTGTCCGTCGCTTTTTAAAAATGTTTGACTAGATATTTTGACCAAAAAGCAACGGACTAAGAGATGTCATCCGTCGCTTTGTAAAAAAACTAATTAATAAAACAAAATAAATTTAAAATGACGGATAGCGTGGTTATTATTTAATTTATAAATAATTATTTTTATTAAAAAGCGACGAACGACGTTTCTATATATATTAAATAAATAATTATTAATTATATATATATTTAGCGCAAAAATTCGCGAAAAAAAGCGACAGACTAAGAGATGCCGTCTTTCGCTTTTTATAAAATAATTTTTTAAAAATATATTTTTATTAAAAAGCGACGGATAGTGTGGCAAATGGCGTCGCTTTTCTGTCCATTGTTTTTTGGCACTTTTTTAGTAGTGATCTTTATATTTGATTTTAATATATGCTACTCTATCAATCGATCAACTCAAATATTTTTGGAATCAACATCTTCAACTCTTTTTCATTAACTTGATGTTTGGACCTTTGTGACATTGGGAGAATCAAAATTTTCAATGAAAGAAATTTAGAGCGAACCAAGTACACAAATAAATTCAAAAGATCCAACATCTACAATTAAAACATGATTCTTTTTATTCCTTCAGAAAAAGACATGCTTTTTTTTTCTTTCTAGTGGGGTTTATCCTGCTTTGTATGAAATTTTTAAGGAAATAATGTCTTGTGCAATAGAAATTCCGTCTATTATTTTGGTGGTCGATTATACAATGTATATTATCCATAAAAAACCCACCCATCAATAGCGTGTATCCACTAAGCAATAGGATTCTCTAATTGATGATGAGGATGAAAGCCAAATGGTATATATCTGTGAACCTTTAAAGATAACTTATGGACGATCCATATTTCCCTTTACATCTTTCTTCTTTAATTGATTTTTCAATATTATAGACGAATATACAAACATGGTAAGACAAATGACACGATATTTAAATTTTTTTAATTTTTTATTCGGTGTTTAATAATCATATTAGAGTTCGATTAATTTGAATTTCAATCAGATATGCCCTATTTGGAAGTAATGCTCCTTGTCAAGAATTTTTTCATACCAAAAACTCAAAATTGAGATATCTAATTAAAGAAGAAGTTGTATACATTGTGTCAAATCCTTTGATGATGACCATTGAGTTAAAACATTGCATGTCTGATTTCTTAGAGCCCAACTTATGTTTTGTATTAAAAGTACTAAATTTAGATCAATATGATGTTAGTACGATATGTCCCCTTTGCACAAAAATAGAACTATGCCAAGATTTAAATTTTATATGTTCACGATTCTAGAGCAGTAGCCTGTGACTGTACACTGCATACCCGGACTAGAAGGTAGTGTTGTTGTTATCCAAATTAGATGCTTAGAAATAGTTAGAACTGAATGCACAAAATATGAAAAAACATCTTGTGATGTATTTAACTAGAAATAGATTATGTTCTTAGAGAAGTATCTACTCGTTAAAAAATCTCATGTGTTAAAGTGTGAATTTTATATAGCAAAATTTTTTAAAAAAAACATATCATATCCAAAATATACTTAAAAGTGTTGCAAATCAGATTGTACGGCTACTTAAAGTAGCGCGTTGTGTTATAATCAGACACCTCCGCGTGCCCACAAAGAAATAGATGTGCGTGGCCGTGGCGCCATTTCGCAGCATATGCAAAAAGTTGTTTTGCCTTTTGCAATCCCATACAATTGCAATGGAATAAACCAAAACAATAGCTTTATTATTAATATGCCTATGATATATTTCAGGGCAGAGCTAGGTAACGTCGAGAGGGTTCATTTAAATCTTTTTCGATAGAAAATTAAACTGTTTAATTATGTATGATTAATTTTTTACGTATATATATAGTAGATGTTGAATTTCATTTAACTTTTTTCATACATTTAATTTTTCATATTTTAATCTTATTTAGTGAAAAAATTGACTCAATTCCGGTATATATCTACTAGTAGGTAGATTATCTATTAGACAACAACTTCTTGTTGTTAGGCACTCATCATAAGTAAACAAACAATTTTCTAAAGTGGTTTTAGGTATGTATATATATCGAGATAAAGATAGACTCAAAATTTTGAAGTTTATTAAAAAAAAAATTACAATAATTTCAAGATATTGTATAATATGTTAAGTTCACGATTAAATATTTTTGGATAGTTATAAAACCAAAAATCTCACTTAGAACATTCAAGATTTAATATATATAATATGTATAAAAGTAAATTTTGACCTATATACATTATATAATATTTATCTAACAACGAAACAACTTTAGATTAAAGTAAACAATAAAATATATAGTAAAAAAATGTTTCTACACCTATTATAACTATACCAATTCTAATAAATATATATCAATTCTTGAAAATTCTTAATTAGCAATATATATTTCTTCTTATTAGTACTTCATTATTGTGAGGCGTATATAGAAGATATATACCCAAAAGAGGATCGCATATATCCTGAGATGTATTCCTTATCCCCAGCATATACAATATATAAATATATATACTACTGATATATAAGAGGGAATAAGCATATACGTCTCAGTCTCGGTTGACGTGTGTGCTTTCCGAAAATAAAATTTGAGTTCGAGGATAATTTAGTTATTTTTAGGTTTATTGTGACTGTTTACAAATTAGAACTCTCAAAATATCACATGTGTCACATATATTATTTTAAAAGTACATTTAAAATATTATAAAAATAATTAACAATAAAATTAAAATAAATAAAATAATATTAGGCCTGGACTTGTCCGGACTTTTGTATCTAGTATATATAATTTGCCAGACTAGAAGATAGTGAGAGCTGGTCAAAGGGTTCCATAAATTTGTTTTTTTTTACCATCTCCTTCAATTTGGTGGAAGAAGAATATAATAAAGGGCATGTCATGTTTTTTTCTCATATTTTGGACTTTTAGTTGGCATGCTAATAACTCTATTCTTGTATTCAAGTACAGTACTAATTATTAGTACAAAAAAAAAAACTATGCAAAAGCATTTTAAAGGAATAAATGAGATGCAAAATCATTTTATTATAAATATATTTCAAACTCTTCCGTCTTACTGATTATTATTGATGATTTTTCAAATTTAAACATGAATTTCAGAAATAAAAACTTTCTCTTTTTTTATAATGGATCAAATTAATAAACGTTATTACATTCAATGTGAAATGACTCCCTGTTCTTCATTATATTATACTGATTTCTCCAAAATATCTATTACATGTGTATGTTGAATCATGTAATAAATAGTTTATAAAATAATATTAATAATATCAAAATAAAATTTTGAGTAAAATATTTCTTCTAAGAATTTTCATCAAAATATTTTTGCATATGAGACTCATCCCAATTTAGTAAGCTAAATTTGGATACTTAAAGATGTAATATATTCTATTTATGGAAAATGAGTCAAGAATCAGTATCTAATAAATCAAAAAAATTAAACAGGACCACATACATAATAAATATAAACCCAATAAGAAGTTATCTGATCAAATCAAATGATAATTTGATGCATATCTTTTGTATAATTCTTTTTCAATTTGAAAAATAAATAAATCTGGACAGAGAGAGGGGAATAAAAATAATGAATAAGAGAAAGTGGAGTTGAAGGAGAGTGAAAATTGTGGTTGAAGGGGAGTGAAAATAGGATTTATTTTAAGAGGATAATTATAAACATATAATTTGCTATATATGAGAGAGATAAAAATTAAATTGAAAAAATATGAGAGAGAATATGATGGATACACATTATTTGCTAAAATATTGACATATTGACATTTTAAATAATTATTTTAAAGTGTAGATATTTTTAATAATTATGTTAGAAATTTTGACTAGTTAGCTAATTTTCCCTAAAAGAGGGATACTTAACTTATAATTGAAAGATTTTTTTTAAAGAAGATAGATAATAATAATACTTAGACAAATATTAACTTATTCAACACACACACAAAAAAAACACCTAAAAATTAAAGGAATATCAAGAAATTCAAAAAACACACAAACATAATTATTAATTGATGAATACAAACAAAGATACATATAAATTGAATATTCATATTAAAACTCATATGACGTCATGGTTGACATATATTATTTGTGTGGCCACACCTTATCAATCATTCCAAAAATATTCGCCTATACTTTTTCTTTATTTTTTTAATTTCCTTCAAATAATTTTGTTGATATTAGATAAAATTATTTTTATTCGTTTACTGGAAAAAGATTCGTCAACTTGTTTTTGATGTCCCATTACTTCTTGTCTAAATCACAGAATATGTGAAGGTGTATAAAGAGGAAGACTAGAAAATGGAAGTTTGAAAATATTGAGAACTAAGCTTTTTAAACAAAAAAAAACCCGTCATATTCAGTGTGATTCCATAAATGAGGTTTGAGGATGACATAATGTACACAAACATATAAAGGGGTTGTTTCATATATATCGTTGGCTTAAAAAATTAAAAGCATTTAAAAATAAATTTGAAATATTCAAGAGCGAAATAAGCTCTTATATAAATATTATTTCATTGTCTCAATTTATATGATACTTTTTCCTTTTTAGTTTGTTTAAAAAAAATGCCTCATTATTTTATTTGACAAAAAGTTAATGACTCTATCCAACATTTTACTTATGTTCAACTCTACTTATTTGGCAAAAAATCAACAAAGGTGTTAGGTGTACTCTTTTAAGGATAGTTTTGAAACACTGCAAAGTCTTCTCATATTTATCATATTTATTGCCCAGTCAAATTATATCACATAAATTGAGATGCAGGAAGTAAAAAAAAAAAAGGGATCAGAACAGATAAAATATTCCAAGCTAGAGTCCTGCTCTCCTACATGAAAGAGAGAGAACATTTGACTAGCTTTGTTACGCAGTGATGGACCTAGGATTTTGTTTAAGTGAGTCCATTGAAATCCAATTAATCCGAATTCACGCCAAAAGTACCACATTAACGGGTAAAACGTGTTAGGGTTTTGCCCTGATTTTCTTACCATAATTTAAGATTTATTTTTCCTTAAGGAAAAAACAAAACATTACCATAAATGTTTTTACTTTTCTTGAAAGGAAAATATAATATTATTTTATATTTGGTTTATTCTCTCATTTTATGACTCTTTTTCTAATAAGAAAAGGTTTTAGAACTCTATAAATATATGTTTGTTTCTTCTAACACAAAAACAATAACATCCACAATGTAGTCGTTTAAGACTTTTGTTTATGGGGAGATTTATTCTCTCTAATGTTTCAATGTTTTTCTTTATATTAGTTTTAATTTGATATAATAATATTTTGATTTTTAGTATAAGTTTTTGTTATCTGATTTATCAACTATATGATTTGCAAATTGTAAACTTCTGCATGACGCCCTAATCACCTTCATAACCCAACAAAACGCTCCCTAATTAACAAGGACGACTCACTTAAAAAATGAGAGAACTCTAACTCCAAAGACGGCCCAAGAAGTTTATTACTCTAAATAGTCTAGTAAAAATTCTTAAAGTATCAACGAGCCAAAATGATGTTCAATTGTTTAAAAGACATTAAAACTAACTATTGTTGAAGTTAAGATTATGTAGTTAAGATTATGTAGTTACTTCAAATTGTAATAACGAAGACTTTAATTGTGGCATATATGATATATCACCGAGGAATAAGAGTTGATTGTTGGCGATGACATAGTACAAAAAAAATTGAGAAGGTTTCCGAACTTGGTTACAGACAAATAGAGAGTGCAACTAACAATGAGTTCAGTCGAAGATTTATTGAAAACAATCTCTTGTTGTACCTCACTTTCGTTTGCATCTCCATGAGGTAAAGATAAAATCCGCATACGTACATTTTATCATTTGCATATCCCACTTTAACTCGGATTATGTTGTTGTTGTTTGATTTTAGTAAAGTAATAGTAGGAATTTTGGTCCAAGAAAAGAAAGAAAAAAGTTCTTGTGATTTGGACCATTTTGTCTATCTTTTTTCTTCTTTGAATTTACTCACTTTCCCCCTATATATACAGACAATTCTAGCCTCTAGAAATAGTAAACCCTTTGTATTTTTCAAAGAAATTATATTTGTTTACAATATTCAATTTTTCATTCCCTGTTAAGTTAAAAAAAATGGAGAACCAAAAGAAACGCCAAGCTGCTTACATGAAGAGAAGCCTCTTGGATCAGGTCATATTTTTATTAAATTTATTTGGTCACATGTAATAATTATATATATCTCTTAAAATAGAAAATTCACAAATTATTCTATAGGAAATCCAATTGTTAAAGTATTATCTGTTTTGGTTCTAGACTGACATTGATTCGTTTTTTGGTTTTAAGTCAAAAGACATTCGTATAAGGTCCCTAACTTTTTTTTTTCATTCACATCTTGTCCATTTCAAAGTGAGATTCGCCTAAGGGGTAATATGCACCACTTTAGAGGTTTGCCATCCTTCATAAACATCACATACACACTCCCCTAGAGAGTCAATGTCCTCGTTGAATTTGCTCCACTACTGTACTAAGGAGTAAGGAAGAGTCCTACTTTGATACCATCTATAACGATTTTGGTCCAACTATTAAAGTATTGTCTACTTTGGCCTTAGGCCCACATAGATTTATCCCTAAATTTTAACTCAAAAGACGCCTCAACAACTGATTCTGAACTCAGATCCCTAACTTTCTTCTCTCATTCTAATATGAAATTCGCGTAAGGTGTAATGCGCATTCCTAGAAATAATGTTTGATTATTTTGTGCAGGGATACCTTGATGAACAATTTATTCATCTTGAAGAATTGCAAGATGATGCAAACCCTAACTTTGTTGAAGAAGTTGTCAAGTTGTATTACACAGATTCAGCTAGATATGTTCGAAATATTGAACTTGCATTGTAAGAATTAAGTTTTTTTTTTGTTACAAAATTATATATGAATATCATAAACAGTATTAATTCAACATTCTATCAAGTATAGTCACCCCCTTATATATCATTGGGATGACAATCGCCACAAAAAATAATATTTTTTCTACAAAAGTTATTCACCTACCACATGTATAAAATTGTCATATATATAAACAAATATATACGAGACATGTTAGGAACTCACCTTATATAATACCAATATAACATCATATAAAAAATAACAAAAAACTCATTTTCTCACACAATATATATACCCCATTTCTTCCGCTAAATCATTTCTCTACATGATTTACAAATGTATACATCATGCAATTAGAAAAATTTAATTAATACTTGATAAATTTAATATTGTTTCAGGGAAAATGGACCCTATGATTTTGCTAGACTGGATAATATGATGTACCAATTCAAGGGTAGCAGCTCAAGGTATCATCTCCAACTTCACAAGAGCACATCTATTGACGATGCAAAAAATATTTACATGATCATATAACCTAAAACGTAATTACACATTATTTAGTAATATTGATTAATAATCTGAAATAAGTGATAAGTAACATGTTATAACATGTTAAATTACACTATACAATAGCAATAACAATAGCATACCCAATGCAATTTTATGAGTGAAATTTGAGAAAGATCGAGTGTATGCGACCTTACTTTTAACTTGGAAAGATAAAAGAAGGTTTTCGATAGACGGCATTATAAAGATATTCATATATATATATATATATATATATATATTGTACTAACATTTTGAGTCACCTTTTCAAAGAACAACAAAAAAGAGATAGAAAAGTACTCATAATGAATCTATTTGGGTCCACATTTGGAAATCTCCTTGAATATAGTTTGACTACAAAAGTGAATAATGATAAAGCTAATTATTGAGTAGGTTGAATAATTAAATTTCTTTATCCTCATATGCCTTTCAGATTTTTTCTAGACATTCCCCCTCCCCCTCCCCCCCCGCCCCCAAAAAAAACCCAAACATTTTAATTGTTTTATTACAGTAATAAAAATAATGACTTCACAATACAAAGATATAATCTCATTGGTCCAAGTGTCTAAAATCAGGTATTTCCAACTCTAAAACACTATTATTCCTCCAGAAAAAGTGTATTTCTCTTTACTGCATCCAACAACAACCACAACATAATGAATATACTCTCATGGATAGGGTTTGGTGAGGGTTGAGTAAAACACAAACCTTATTTTTATACTGTGAGGATAGAAAGGTTGTTTCTAATAAATCCCCGACTCAAGAATAGAAGAAAATGAAGCAGTAACAACAACAAGATAATAAGATAAACAACGTGAAAGAAACAATATTTACGGCATGAATTACAATATTAATATTAGAACTTTTGTTGGCAGCATTGGTGCCAGAAGATTAAAAAGACAATGTTCTCAGTTTCAGGAATACTGTAATGCAAAAAATATAGAGGGGTAATTGTCTTCTTCTCTAAACCAATGGATATTTGAAAATTAAATGTTCAATTTTTCATGTATGAGCAATTTTGCAGGTGCAGAAACACTTTCCAAGAAGTGAAGCAAGAGTATGCTACTCTAAAGACTATGCTTGAGACTTACTTTCAGGTCTCTCTCTCCAACTCTCTAAAACATATAAAGTCAATCTCTCCGTAACAACATTGTTTGTTCAAATGTTTTCTAGTTGCTACAACGAAAATGCTACTATAGAGAACATATGATATAATACAACGTGAAAAGTTGGTTCAAAAAAGACTAGACCATTATAAAATATTGTTATAAAAAGGTCAGTAGTACAATCTCTAATCCATATTATCTATATCATTTAGAAATAATTCACCTCAATAAACATATCTAACTGCCTTAATTTTTTTTTAAAAAAAACAAACACCTAAACTACCTTTTATCTCTTTTAAATGTCGCATTTGGAGGCTCAAGGCTGAAAAGCCCTAGTGTGCTAGTGCTAGCAAGTTATTAGTGCAACAACTTAGTGTCTTTTAATCAACACTCCACTAATAGACCGGTAAAAGAAAATTTGAAAAAAAAAAAAGAAGGTAATACATACTTTTTATTTTTTTGAAACGACAACTAGGTTATAACAATTCAATTTACCAAAACGAGAAATCATATAGCACCCACTTGATGAATCCAGTGGTATTTTGCAAATAATATTTTCAAATCTTGAATTTGTTTCTATATATGTAGTATGTGATGTTTATGGCTTCTTTTTTACCATTTGAACTCTGTAGATGGAAAGATAGCTTCACTGATGTTGAAAGCAAGCATCAGATTCGATGTGAACAAGCCCATCATCATGACCTTCCTTCAAGTAGCTGATACATATATCCAATAAAGGATAATTGGATATTGCAGCATATATACAATATTCTTATCTTGAAATAATAACAACTATATGGCATTGAAAAAATGTATTTGCCATTCTGTTGTATAAAACCTGTCAAAGCTTATTAATGCAAAGTTCATGTTTCCAATAGAACAGCTCTTTTTGTCTTCTATTTCCAGAAAAATAAATAAAAATTGACACCCAAAGGCCTCCATGACAGTGTCGTAAATACTTGTCCAGCCACATTCAGTGTTTACATCAAATCAAACAATTAAACCTTAGCAGTTGAAAACTAAAGAATAAATGTCACTTAACCAAGGTCAAGTGATAATTGTTGGTATGAAAAACACATGTTTGCATCAATTGAGTTGGTGTAAACATGTTTCTCTTAGTTAAACCTATGAAAATGGCAATTTAAATCAATTTCAATTTTCATATTTACAACAATACCATACTACTATAGTTGCACAAGTGGGATCCGGGAAGGGTAAGATGTACGCAGATTTTAACCCTACCTTTTCAGGGTACAGAGGCGGTTCTGACAGACTCTCGGCAGAAAATACACTAATTCTTATGTTTAGTTTTAGTTCCAACTTCCAAGTTTATAAACGAAAGGAAAAATAGAGATGAAGAGATAAGACACACAATCATCTAATTACAATTCATGGGGAACAAAATAGCACGAGCTAATTGCTCTGATCAACTAGTTTTGCCTTCCACGATTTTCCTATCAAAATAGCAGAAGTTCTTGGAGAGTCCTGAATATTGAGAGGTCAGTCTCTCTATTGTCAGACCAAGAAAAAAATTTCATAACTTGGTAAACCTGAACTGTAGCCTGCATTCCTCCAGGAATAGTAATCATGTATAACTGACCATGCGAATCATCATCTCGTTCTTCAATTCCAGTATCAAGCTACGCAAAAAATTTGAAACGCACAGCAATCCAATCATGACCAGTAATTCAGTAAGTCCTTGCAGAAGTATGAATTCTAATGAACCTAAGATAGAAACAAAACTATTAACACATATTGTGATGGAGAAGCTGGAACAAGAGATATCTATGAATGCTGTGTTAAGATCACCCAGTAGTTAACATACCAAATTTGTGTTCACATTGTTGATGAAGATGCAAAGAGTCATGGAACACAGCCAATATCCTTGAAATACTCATGTTCAAGGGCACTCCTGGCAGTGATTCTCTTGCTGGGGTCCAAGCAGAGCATTTTCTGAAAGTAATGAGGCCATGGATTTTAAGACAAGATTGAAACCCCTATGCTTATAATTGTATTAACACCTATTTGTTGTGCACATATTAAGCAGAAAGGCACTAAATCTTTCATATAATCTGCTAAACAGAAAACACAATGATTTGCATATAAGCAACTGCAACCAAACAGTCCTAGCCCCCAATAGGTGATATCCAAATATAATAAATACAAAGAGAAGAAGGGAACAAAAAGACCTAGGCTAAAGTGACTGAAACAAGAATATGAATGAGCACTGCAATTTTTATTTTAATTTTTGATAAAGGAATGAGCACTGCAATTTGGAACTTCCCTTTCCCTTGAGAACATTTATTTACTCAAATCTCTTTTCCCTACCAATGTCACAAACGTCATTCAGAATAGTTATAATATTCTAGCTGTGAGTACCTATAACTATTTCACCAGATTTTCTCAGAGAAAACCAGGCAAAAAGGTTGGAGTTTCATTCAGAATACAAGAAAACTTTATTACTCACAAGATGTATATATCATTTAGAAAAGCAAACTTACACCAAGGAGATCAAATCCTGCTGTATCAAGATTCGGGACTACAGTTGCCAGATCCTGCAATGTGAAGGACTTGAATTCAGCATTCTTTAGAAATGCGATAATATTGGCAGTAGAATCAGACTTGTCCCAAAGGTGAAAAAAAGGAGAGAAATAATTAAACTCTAGATTACCTTAGGAGGCCATTTTGGAAATGTAGATTTATAATCAGGCAAAGAAGTCACTCCAGGCCATGTATCCTCATTTGGAGTACCCACCACTCTTCATACAGAAATAGTAGGGAATCATGACATGAATAAGGAAAAGATTTAATAACAGAGAGGCAAAGAGTCATAAACTGTACTACAAACTCAATCTTTAAACCTTCTCACAACCTAACCACCCCATAGAGAGAGAGTTGATTATAAATATTAGTAATTGATTGACTAGTATGTCTTTCAGCATGAAGAATTCAGAACTGACAAGCCTTTAACGTTTATGCTCTTCTATTTCAGTTATCCAATTGCTCCGAAACCTCTTTTTTTATTCTAATTTTGGTCTGTGTCATAACATCGGCCACTCAACCCATCCATGAACAACCATTCAATAAAAATGGCTTTCTTTCAAATGGAATTGGAATGATCGACAAGGAGGACAGGGCATAAGGAGATAATAAAATTACTTCCTACAAAAAGTAAAAATAAATAGTGAGTATGTTCACTTTTTGAAGTAACAAAGCATTCACTAAAGGACTGGCAATGCATGTTAACACCTGAAAATGTTGAAAAGTTCATCAATCTCTGAGTCACCAGGAAAAAGGGGTTGCTGGTTAACCATCTCGGCAAATATGCAACCAGCTGACCACACATCAACCGGAGTAGAGTAGTGCCTTGATCCAAGCAGTATTTCTGGTGCCCTGTACCATAATGTCACTACCTGAAACAATGAAGTCTACTGTTGGAAGTCAAAAGAAACAAGCTCAAAAGGGTTGACGATATGCTAGAAAACATAAATGAACAGAGTATCTGTTTTTAAAATCAATGAGACTCAGACATGATAATCCAATCATTTTATTCTTCAGTCAAACAAAAAAACTTAAGCAGGAAAAAGGTTGTTCATTTAGACAGGATGCCAGATATTAAAGAGAGGCATCAGAAGTGACAACAGTTTCTGCTCATAGTAACTACTTTCTGGTCGAGTTTGAAATGGAACAACATGAGACAATGGTAATACAGGCTGGTTTGGTAATTTTGTTTCATAGAGCTGAAACCATGTACATACCTCATGAGTAAAAGTTCTAACAGGAATACCAAATGCTCTACCCAATCCAAAATCTGCAAGCTTTAACACATTGGTGCGTGGATCTATCAGCAAATTCTGAGGCTTTAGATCTCGGTGGAGAACTCTACGAGAATGACAATAAGCAATACCACGGAGCATTTGATACACAAACGACTGCAAAATTGAAGATATTACTTCATTAACCAAGAACAAGAAACCTCTCAACCCGACAACTTTTTACTATTAGGTGGTGATACTTTCTCACATTACATTCTCTGATAATCATATATTTTAACTACTGTGTAAGGGTGCATCGCCTTCCTCTTCAACTAAGACTGCTAAACAGAGGCATGGCAAACTTCATAAAGAAGTAATGCAACAGATCAGGCAGCTAAATATAACAATAATTGCAACCTCCAATGGAATATAGATCTTAATCTTACTCACTTTTACAACACCGGTATCCTTAGAGAATTCAGGACATGAATCCATGTGCTTCTTCAAATCCAAGTCAAGATATTCAAAGACTAGATATAATCGCTTCTCACTGTGAACCACATCCAGCAACCTGTTTCCAAATAATAGGAACTTTTTTTCGCTATTAGAGAAGTTAACTTCAAAATAGCTTTTCCAACATTAAAAAGAAAAACTTAGTACTGCAACCCAAATTACTGTTATAT